>NC_053025.1:564112968-564412968 GCF_003073215.2 Triticum urartu
TCACCGGGACCTATACCGCCACTTTACGAGAAGAGGAGCGCTGGATGATTCGAGTTCAAGTTCTAGGAAGAACGTTCACGCCAGTTACTAATGTTGGGGAACGTAGTAATTTCAAAAAAAATCCTATGCACACGCAAGCACTACAAAAAAAAGACACAACCGTGACATTTTGGGCCGAACAAAATTTTTTCTGTCATACATATGACACTTCTATGACGATAACTGTGATAAAACCCGGTATCATCATAGATGTGGTGGGCTCCTACTTCTATGACAAAAAATCATGACAGAAAATGGGCTTTTCGTCCTGGGCGGGTCAGAGACGCAACTGCATGACATTCTTTGGGCCGTCCATGATGGAAAAAACCGTGGTAGAAGTGAGGGGGAGGAAAATTTCGGGGAGTTCCCGGTTACGGTGGGAGGTCGGGGGCCGAGCGATGCGCGTTTCTCTCGTACACGTACGCGCGTGTGTGCGAGGCGTTGGCTCTAACTGAACCCGAGCGAGGCGTTGGGCTCTAACTGAACCCGAGCGATTGCACTGCAGGCTACGCGTTACTGAACCCGAGCAATCGATCGATGGCTGTTAACTCAACCCGATCGAGCGATTCCTTCGCTACTGCTGCTAACTGAAGCCGATCGATGCTGCCTCTGGATGAACAGGACCCCGATCGATCGAGCCGGTTGGGGCTAGATGAACATGACCCTGTGGAGGGCTGGATGAACATGACCACCCCGTGGAAGGCAAGATGAACAGTAGACGGTGGAGGGCAGGATGAACAGTAGCCCGTGGAGGGGTGGTTGAACAGGAGCCCGTGGAGAGGGCTGGTTGAACAGTAGCCGGTGGAGTAGCGCGCGGTGGAGGCTGGATGAACAGGAGCCCGTGGATGAACAGTCGCAGGTGGAGGCTGGAGGAGGTCGAAGGTGGATGAACAATAGATCGTGGAGGCTAGAGGGGGTCGACGGTGGAGATGAACAGTATCCCGTGGAGTCCCGTTTTGCGGTACGCCACACCCCTCCCGATGAACATGACCCCTGTTTCGACCGTAGCGCTCCAACACAAGTCCGTTTCATCCGTTTTGCGGTACGCCACACCCCTCCCGATCAACAGGACCCCCGTTTCGATCGTAGGAGGTCCGTTTCCTCTGTTTTGCGGTACGCCAGACCCCTCCCGATGAACAGGATCCCGTTTCGAACATGGCCGGTCGAACACAAGGCCGTTTCCTCCGTTCTGCGGTACGCCAGGCCTCGTTTCCATCGCATGTTCCGTCCAAGCCCTCCCGATGAACACGACGCATTCTGTTGCCTCCCGATGAACACGACGCATTCCGTTGACTCCCCATGAACACGGCGACGACGATGTTTCTCGTTCCGACCCAGCCATGTACACGAGCCCTGGCCGTACATATGCGCGAGTAGGCGTTCGAGACCCCGCCCGTATGTACACATACGTGGCCGTATTTTCTTTCTTGCACCCTGGCCGCTGTATGTACATGTAAATGCTACGTGCGCACCTCTACTACGACACGTGCGCGCCTCTACATCGACCAGTATGTACGTACACGTTCGCGACCAGACTGACAACGCTACGTACGCTTCGACCAGGTGGGTCCCGACTGTCAGGCACTTCCTTGCCTGCGAAGATGTAGCTGGTGGGTCCTAGCTGTCAGGGGGAGAATCGTTTTTTTGCCCGGACACACTTCCTTGCGTGCGAAGATGTAGCTGGTGGGTCCCAGCAGTCAGGGGGAAACGTTTTTTCGTGAAATACGGTGGCCCGTCCGGTGGGTCCCGTTGTCAGGTGGAGGAATAATTATTTTGCATGTAATAAGGAGGCACTTCCTTGCTGCGGCCGTGGACCCAGCCGTCAGCCTCTCCACGTACAGTCCATGTCCGATGGAAGCCGTTCCTTGACCACATTGACCACGCCGCGCCGAGAGCACCAGGGCGGTGGACGACGGCGAGGCCTAGGAACGGGATGACGCGGAGCCGGGGAAGACACGGTAGTGGATGCCCACGCGTAGAGGAGTACGAGGGTTCACTGGTTCGCTGCGGTGTGAGGCTGCCGTCGGCGCAGAATAACAGGGGGTGTGGGTGAGTAGAGGGATGGCCTGGCCAGCGGTGGGAGTAGTAGGGGGCGGTGAGGCCTCCGCCGCATCGCAGCCGGCCACGGGAGGCAGGAGCACGAGGCACGACCGGCGCTGGTTTGGGCGGCTGGAGCAAGAAGACCAGAGGTTGAAGAAGCACTACGGCCGTTGGATGGACATCGTACGGTCACTGGAGCTAGAATCGTGCATATTGACTAAGTTGACAAAGCCCTCCATCCCTGTCAACTTAGTAGGCCCACAAGTCAGCCTCCCACCAAGGCGGGTCCTAGCTAGCAGGGGGGTATTCATTTTTTTGAGCGTAATAAGGAGGCACTTCCTTGCGTGCGAAGATATAGCTGGTGGGTCCGAGCTGTCAGCGGCGGTAACATTTTTTTCGCGAAATACAGAGGCCCTTTCGGTGGGTCCCTGATGTCAGGGGAGGAATCATTATTTTGCGCGTAATAAGGAGGCATTTCCTTGCGTGCGGCCGGGGACCCAGCTGTCGGCCTCTCCACGTAAAGTCCACTTCAGATGCATGTCGGTCGTTGACCACGTTGACCAGGCCGCGCCGAGAACACCAGGGCGGTGGACGACGGCGAGGCCTAGGAAGGGGACGACACGGAGGCAGGGAAGACTCGGCAGTTGTTTCCCACGCGGAGGGGAGTACGACTGTACGAGGGTTTACTAGTTCGTCTGCCGTCGCCGGAGAATAACAGCAGGTGTGGGTGAGTAGAGGGATGGCTAGGCCAGCGATGGGAGTACGCTCGGGCGGTGAGGCCTGAGCGGCAGCACAGCCGGCCGCGAGGAGGAGGGAGCAGGCAGTCCCGCCGGCGCTTGTTTGAGCGACTGGAGCAGGAAGAGCAGAGATTGAAGAAGCACAACGGCCGTTGGATGGACATCCAACAGTCAGTGCTTGTGCGTCAACCTTTTTTTTAGGAAAGCCTCAAATCTGTGGAAAACAACATACATCCCATCTACCATTATTTCTAATAATTTATAGCCCATCTGCTAATTCTTAAGGTTTTTTTGGAGCCCGTATTCTTTTTGTTAGCATTATAGCCCATATTGTGGCAACTGTTAAAAAATTATACGAAAATTTTCATATTTCGGTGCGGTCCGAACTGTTTTTAATCCCGAAATTTCGACTCACATTCAAACTGATTTTAAAAATAAATGTATATCAATATAAAATCCAACAAATTCTCCACGCATAAAAATTAATGTAATTTAAAATCTTGAAATGAAAAAAAAAGATATTTGAAACTAATTGCCGGTTTGATGTGTTTTAAAAATGTACAACCCATTTCTCATTACTGATGGGCCATTTTCTCGGCCAGCCGAATGAAAGCTCTCCCCGTCTTGAAAGAATTGCGGCCCAATAGGCCTGACAAAGCGACTTACTTGGCAAATCACAAAAAACTGGGCTGTGGCCATGGACCCAGCTGTCAGCCTCTCCACGTATAGTACTCTTCCGATGGAAGTCGTTCCTTGAACACATTGACCATGCCGCGTGGAGAGCACCACGGCGGTGGATGATGGCGAGGCCTAGGAAGGGGACGACGCGGCAGTGGAAGCCCGCGCGGAGAGGACTACGAGGGTTCACTGGTTCGGCTGCGGTGTGAGGCTGCCGTCGCCGCAGGGCCTGGCCAGCGGTGGGAATAGTAGGATGCGGCGAGGCCTCTGTGGCAGCACAGCCGGCCACGGGAGGCAGGAGCATGCGGCACGACCAGCGCTGCTTTGGGCGGCTGGAGCTAGAAGACCAGAGGTTGAAGAAGCACTATGGCCGTTGGATGGACATCGTACGGTCACTGGAGCTAGAATCGTTCATATTGACTAAGTTGACAAAGCCCTTCGTCCCCGTCAACTTAGTAGGCCCACAAGTCAGCCTCCCAGCAAGGTGGGTCCCAGCTAGTCGGGGGAGTATTCATTTTTTGTGCGTAATAAGGAGGCACTTCTGGTGGGTCCGAGCTGACAGCGGGGGGGAACGTTTTTTTCGCGAAATACGGCAGCCCGTCCGGTGGGTCCCAGCAGTCAGGGGGAAACGATTTTTTTCGCAAAATACTGGTGGCGCGTCCGGTGGGTCCCCGCTGTCAGGTGGAGGAATACTTATTTTCCGCGTAATAAGGAGGCACTTCCTTGCGGCTGCCGTGGACCCAGCTGTCAGCCTCTCCACGTACAGTACTCTTCCGATGGAAGTCGGTCGTTGACCACATTGACCACGCCACGCCGAGAGCACCACGGCGATGGACGATGGCGAGGCCTAGGAAGGGGACGACGCGGAGCCGTGCAAGACGCGGCAGTGGATGCCCATGCGGAGAGGAGTACGAGTGTTCACTGGTTCGACTACGGTGTGAGGCTGCCATCGCCGCAGAATAACAGGGGGTGTGGGTGAGTGGAGGGATGGCCTGGCCAGTGGTGGGAGTAGTGTGGGGGCGGTGAGGCCTCCGCGGTAGCACAGCCGGCCAAGGGAGGCAGGAGCAGGCGGCACGACCGGCGCTGCTTTGGGCGACTGGAGCAAGAAGACCAGAGGTTGAAGAAGCACTATGGCCGTTGAATGGACATCATACGGTCACTGGAGTATTGACTAAGTTGACAAAGCTCTCCGTCCCTGTCAACTTAGTTGGCCCACAAGTCAGCCCAACAATATGGTGGGTCCCAGCTAGCAGGGGGGTATTCATTTTTGTGGGCGTAATAAGGAGGCACTTCCTTGCGTGCGAAGATATAGCTGGTAGGTCTGACCTGTCAGCGGGGGGAACGTTTTTTTGCGAAATACAGAGGCCCTTCCTGTGGGTCCTAGCTGTCAGGTGGAGGAATCATTATTTTGCGCGTAATAAGGAGGCATTTCCTTGCGTGCGGCCGTGGACCCAGCTGTCAGCCTCTCCACGTACAGTCCAGTTCCGATGAATGTCGTTCATTGACCATGTTGACCAGGCCGCGCCGAGAGCACCAGGGCGGTGGATGACGGCGAGGCCTAGGAAGGGAACGACACGGAGCCAGGGAATACTCGACAGTTGTTTCCTACATGGAGGAGTACGAGGGTTTACTGGTCCGTCTGCCGTCGCCGGAGAATAACAACAGGTGTGGGTGAGTAGAGGGATGGCTAGGCCAGCGATGGGAGTACGGTGGGGCCGTGAGGCCTGCGCGGTAGCATAGCCGACCGCGGTAGGAGGGAGCAGGCAGTCCCGCCGGCGCTTGTTTGAGCGGCTTGAGCATGAAGAGCAAATATTGAAGAAGCACGACAGTCGTTGAATGGACATCCAACAGTCACTGCTCTCGTGTGTTGACTAAGTTGACAGGGCGTTGCGTGTGTGTCAACCTTTTTTTATGAAAGCATACGCGTCAACCTGTAGTAGGCGCACAAGTCAGCCTCAAATCTGTGGAAAACAGCATACAGCCCATCTGCCATTATTTCTAATAATGTACAGCCCATTTGCTAATTCGTAAGAATTTTTTTGGAGCCCATCTTCTTTTTGTTAGCATCACACCCCATATTGTGGCCACGGTTAAAAAGTATACGAAATTTTGCATATTTCCGTGCGGTCAACTGTTTTTAATCCAGAAATATCAATTCACATTCAAACTATTTTGAAAAATAATTTATATAAATATAAAATCCAAATAATTGTCCACGCATAAAAATCAATGGAATTTAAGATCTTGTAATGAAAAAAAATTGAAACTAATTCCCGGTTTGATGTGTTTTAAAAATGTACATCCCATTTCTGGGCAAACCGAATGAAACTCTCCTCGTCTTGAAAGATTTGCAGCCCAGCAGGGTCAATAAAGCAAGTAGGCCTTGTTTGGGTATTTCTTAAAAAAAATAGAACTGGGCTAGCCATTTTCAGCAAGAAAAAAACACAACTGGGCTCATGATGTGGTAAACATAAATAAAACCCTGGCTAGACGGGCCACAGGCCTCGCACAGCCCCGTTGTTACCCTGATCCGTCGCTAAAACTAGTATAAATAACAACTGCTTGTTCCTCAAAAAAAACTGCGCGACTTGCTGGGTCCCTGGTGTCAGCCGCTCGTAGTGTAATTCTCTCATTTATTGACTACGTTGACAATGGCGTGAGCCCCAGATGTCTAACCAATTAGGAGGAACCATATTTTTGGGCTTGTACTATAGAGGCACTTGCTTGCATACTGCCATGACGCTGGTGTGTCCCTACTGTCATCCTCTCCACGTACAATCATCTCCTTGTTCCTCTCGGTTGTTGACGACGTTGACAACGCAAGAGGGCGGCGCACCGCGCATAAGGATGGCAATTTTATCCATGGACATGGATATCCGACCCGAATGGATAGGGTTTGGATATGCTTTTGTGTCCATGGGCGGCGTCCAAACCCGACCCGATTGTTCGTGGATAGGGCATGGATATAATCTTGTACCCATGGATATACCCAAACCCGACCTGATAGTATGACTTAATGGGGGAAAATCTGCTATCCATGCCCCATGGTCGTATGTCCCACAGCAATTTTACACTTTTTTTAATCTAAAACATGCATAAGAAATCACACAATCCCCATCGTAACTTTTTTAGTTGACATTCAATCCCCTTTGTAACATACTCCAACACCCCTTCCCTTATTTTTACCTCCTTAAATGACTCGTCATTCTCATTTGTTAGAAAAATACTAAATGATCTTAGGTTGTTAGTGGATGTTGATTTACCATAAGTGAAGCCTAGCCTACCACGAGGTGAAGAATGGAATAGTTTATGTTAATATTGTGTTATGTCTTATTTATATGTCTCGAGAGGACCCAATGGATATCCAATGGGTATGGATATCCATCGGGTTTGGACATGGACACAATTTTTCACCCATGGATTTGTTCATGGCCGGGCAAAGACTGTCTTCATGGACATGGATATGGATTTGAGATTGTTCAACCCGATCCAAACCCGACCCATTGCCATCCTTAACCGCGCACGGCGAGCGAACCAAGGCCGCAAGTTTGTGGGTGCTGGTGGGGGCTAATCACTTGGCTTCTGTAATGCACAGTGAGCTTAAGCAGCCGGTGAGAGCTATGTTATTTCCCTTGGTTTGGATTTGTTACAATATTTCACTCTAAATTAAACGAATGGCAAGCCATTTGCCTTGTTTCAAATAAAATATGACAGTCACAGCCGAGTTGAAAAGGGCAGGAACATCTAACTCCAGCTTACAAACTGTACAAAAGCACGAGGGTTAATTGTTCATCAGGTTTACAAAAAAAACCAGATTGAAAAGGGCAAAAACATCTAACTCCAGCACTGTTTTCGGCAGTCACAGTCAAATGATCGGTCAGGTCCATAGAATGAACATCCTGGGTCGTAAAATTTGCTGGATTATGACCACAATATGTTGTAAATAGAAGCCCGACACATTCAGAAGCTCTTTTACCCACCTGAAACTCCTTTTTTTGCTCTTCGACATACCCATCCGTCAAAACCATGCTGCTAATAAACTTAAGCCTGATGGACAATAGTAACCTCGCATTCAGCAGGAATAATGTGACAAATCTTGTGTTTGCACGGTTGGCTACATATCGTTCTAGCGTTATTGTCTTCAATCGAATCTCATGAGAAGTGAGAAAATCCCGATGCTTATGAATCCACTGATTGGTTATAACTTTCTTACCCCGTCCTGTTGCCTAAATAGACATGAAGGTTGAAAACAGTTAAGGTCTAAAAGAAGAGTGTCGAAAGAGCAACAACTGAACGGTTAATTCTAGTACACTATATGCGGGCTTCCAATGTGCGTGAAATTATCACCTTTATATACAACTTCTCCAGACATGGAAAGCATTGCAGCAAGCCTATAATCTTGTTCAGATCAAAACTATTCATTTGGATATATAAGATCTTAACAGAATCCTGCACCATTGATAGGCCATCCATGGAGAAACTCTTCATTGAGCATAGAACATAATATTAGTACAAAATGTGTACTCCAAGATGATATATAAATTATGCACAGAAATTTAAAATGTAGCTTATGGTTACAAGTGTAGATGATAATATAAAGTACATGAAGAACTGTGGAGCCAAACACCATATTGAAATGAGCACAGCGATCATGTATTACACCCAAGGTCTCCAGTTTAGGCGCAGAGAGGACGATTATTTGCAACGGTGAATAACTAGAATCAAGGATCAACCTTTGAAGTGAAGGGGCATCTTCGATGATGAGCTGCCTTCCGTCAAAATAAATTCCAATTCTTACAAGGTTAGGCGACTTTATTTGGAGACAACCGATTCTAACTGTGAAAACAAGCACCAAGCACTCCAGCGCAGGGCAACTGGAGTGGATGATGCTGTGCAATGAGGCCTCCGATATACGAACCCACACAAGTGAAATTTTCTTGAGAAATGGGAGTCGAAGGTTTAGTACCAGATTGTCTGGTAGGTAGCACTGCGCAAAGGTGGCGGTGTGGAGAGAGGACGAAAACCCCGAGATGGACATCGGTGCTGAGGGCACAAGTTCATGGCGTTCGGTATGTGGTATGTGATTTCCTGGGGAATAGTAGAACTCAAGCAGCTGTAGTTCTGTGAATTTAGGGCATTCCAGCCAGGCGTCTACCGTGTAGGGCATGGTATGCTTGCTCAGGTAGCATGACAGGATGCAGAGGCTTTGAACGGAGCCCTGGTGGGAGGAGATGATGGCTCTGGGGATTTCAAAATCATTGAAGAGAGATAGCTGACGACAGTCGAGATTAAGGTGAACGGCGCGCCATAGAGGGCGCCACCGAATTGAGAGGACTTGGGTGCGGCAGCAATCCTTGGTGGGGAGAAGCGAGATGATCTCCCCAAGGATGGCGTCCGGGAGATCGTTGATGCGGTCCACCCGAGATTCTACGGGTTCCTGGGATCCGATGGGGGCGGGGTCGCCGCTTCTCCCTGCGCTGCCGGGTGCGGGATCTACAACAGGCGTCGCCGCTGGCGGGAGCCTCATCCTCTTGGCACTGGGGTCAGCCGACTCCATTTTCCTCAAGGGCGTCGCGTCGCGCTCACGGATTTGAGCAGAGTAACGAATGACGAGCCTAGTTGTAGTGCGAGCGAAGAAGAAGGGGAGCTGGGGGTTTTCTGTAGGAGTGAGGAAGAAGGGGAGCTGGGGTTTTCTATAGGAGTGAGGTGAGGAATTTGGGGGTACGAGTGGAGCGAGTTGACGTGAGGTGGGTGGGAGCGAGGAGGAAGAAGAGCACCCAGGTTTTTGAATTGATTTTACTATTTACTAGTGTGGATGGGCTATTTTGTCTTGGGACCCGAGAAACAATTACTACTAGTATAGTGGAGACACTCTACAGCTACCCAGAAAAACAATTACTACTAGTACAGTGGAGACACTCTACCGCTTCTGGCTCCTCCTAGGTCATTGAAACGTCTCCCTCTACTGAATGTCGTTATACTTTTGTTCACCGACATGCGGGCCATGCAGCACGCGGGCCCAAATGCCATCCACTAAATTAGAAGGCAGTATGCAGGCGGAGAGTCACCCCGGTCGTAGCGCGGCAGTAACGAGCCGTCGTATCACAAAACCCCACCTCCCCGCAGTCTAAGTTTGACGGACGAAGCAACCATCATTTCACTCTTCGTTGAATCCCCTTCTCCCTCACCGTCTTCAAGAAAGGCAACACTTGCATCTGCCACTGTTCTTCTCTCCGAACAAAGGGAAGGTAAGCGGATCCATGATGTTGGTATATTTTCGTTCAGAGGAAAAAAAGAACTTTTGCAAAGCAGTAACCGATCCTCACTCTCTTTTTTGTTTCATTGTCATTGCGATTGTGTTTTCCTTTCAGTGGACTCCTAGTATTCGTTAGTTTCATGATGGACCAAGCAGAACCAGGAAAAGATCTGCCGATATTGGAGCAGACGCGGGAGGCTAATCCCCACGAGACAGAGAGCTCCAAGAAGATGGAGGCAACCACCTAGGCGACCCCAGATACTGAGATGGTCAACGCCCTGTTTGAGGTTACAGCCCCCGTGGCACTGCAGGAGCAGTTTTCCCCCTTCGAGGATGTGCCCCCCCCCCCCGCTGAGCTGCCCAAGGTGATTTCCTTCTTTGCCAATCTCAATTGTGGTTTTTCATCTAAGTATGTGGTGATTTTTTTAGAACAGGAAGTATGTGGTGATTAATAATGCACAATTTTATTAGCTTCGATGCCATGGTATACGTAGTGGTTTAAATAACTTGTGTTTCTTATACTAAAAAGTAATTCAGAATTTGTTTCTGTTTCAATTAGAGCCCTGATGCAGACAAGGATTGTGTGGTTGTACATGTCACTCACTATGAGGCGGACGACCTAAATATACGCACTGGGGAAACAGAGTTCTTAGGCTATTGGATCGTGGAAGCCATTTGCGGTTATACCAATGAAGAGTTGTATTCCAGCCTCACTGTTGTCAGGCGTGTTGTCTAGGGTGTACTGAAGCACAAGAAGTTCAAAGCTACTCCTTCGTTTGTGAGGAATACTGTTCTTGTCAAGCTTACGCAGGAAGATGGTGTGGCATGCCTCCACAAACAAGTTTATCGATGGCAAGGCCACAAGGTTGTCTTCATGAAGGTTCATAGGATTGAGCTGCTGCGGGACGTCCTCGATGATGTTCATGGCAAGGTACGTCTTGTGTCCAGCCCAAATTAGATCGAGGCATGAAATAGTTGCCCCAGCTAGTGTTTAATAGTAGTTTGGATTGTGTCTAATTATCCGAACCTTGCCTGTTATCGACCCCTCTAGGGCTAGTACTTTGTTTGAATCCGTCTATGGGAACTGCTACTACTTTTGTGTGCCCGTGAATCATGTGAGAACCATCGTAATTGTTGCCGAAACAAATGCGTCCTCACTAGTTTTTTCATGAATATGGCATGGTAAGACATAAGTTGTCACGGTTTATCATACAAGAAGTGTGTGTTTTGACGAAATAGAGCACTCGTTCGAGAACCGTGCGCCGACGTATACATAAGTACTTGTAAACACTGTTGGTGCTAGCCCACTTGTAAGCAGTTGTGCAAAACACGACACATTGGCTCAGCTCGCTTCAACACTAAGGATGGCAATTTTATCCATGGACATGGATATCCATGGATATCCGACCCGAATGGATAGGGTTTGGATATGCTTTTGTGTCCATGGGCGGCGTCCAAACCCGACCCGATTGTTCGTGGATAGGGCATGGATATAATCTTGTACCCATGGATATACCCAAACCCGACCCGATAGTATGACTTAATGTGGGAAAATCTGCTATCCCTGCCCCACGGTCGTATGTCCCACAACAATTTTACACTTTTTTATCTAAAACATGCATAAGAAATCACACAATCCCCATCGTAACTTTTTTTAGTTGACATTCAATCCCCTCTATAACATACTCCAACACCCCTTCCCTTATTTTTACCTCCTTCTTAAATGACTCATCATTCTAATTTGTTAGAAAAATACTAAATGATATTAGGTTGTTAGTGGATGTTGATTTACCATAAGTGAAGCCTAGCCTACCACGAGGTGAAGAATGGAAGAGTTTATGTTAATATTGTGTTATGTCTTATTTATATGTCTCGAGAGGACCTAATGGATATCCAATGGGTATGGATATCCATCGGGTTTGGACATGGACACAATTTTTCACCCATGGATTTGTTCATGGGCGGGCAAAGACTGTCTTCATGGACATGGATATGGATTTGAGATTGTTCAACCCGATCCAAACCCGACCCATTGCCATCCTTATTCAACACTAGGCTATCGACCAGCTAACAATCAACAATCTGCTGTCTGACATATAAGCAACTATGTATCTTGTTATAGTGGTTCAGGCAGTTAATTGAGGCCACAATGTAATAAATTCCAAACGTTCACACGCTAGTCCAGCGCTCATGTGGAACACTCACATTAAACTCGTCTTCATAAAAAACTTGAAAAGCATAAGTTAAGCAATTTTATACATCTCAATGATTCATAGAACATAACAAACATATACTAGTTCACAACAAAAGACAAAGTTGTGAGAAGGTTTACAAATCAGGAAAAAACAAGCAAGGCTTCTCTCTGAGCAAAGGGCCTCCCGGCAGGCTTAAATTTCCTGGAGTTCACTCTGGTTTTTTCTTGTTGCCACCATTCAGGGTTAGGTTCTCTCATTCCAGAATAACCAATTATAATTGTGGTATCAGCTGAAATGCTGAACTGAACCATGCAGTGTACTGACCAGCTGAAATGCTTGTGCATTCCACTAAATTTAAGCACCACTATTTGCAGAGATAAGCAGACCACAATGCCTCTTGTCTGCGCACCTGTCCAAAAAACTGCCGTGCAACCATGCCAGCTAGTCCTTGGTCCATGGATGAACGGGTAGAAAGTGCATTCCGGACTAGGATGCAGTTGTTTTCGCTCGTCCCTGCACTGCAATTAGGAAGTAAAACGTACAAATCAGCTTCTTTTAGATTGCGTTGGTCATTCTACCTTAGTTACTACCAATGTAGGGATACCTTGAAGACGGGAGGTTAGACGACGACAGCGAGGGATAGCCATCTCATTTTGCGCAGTTGTACTAAAACTGAGGTGTGTGCTTTTGGTTGCACGGATAGAAACGATACGGAGACAGACATCCTGAAACGATATGGAGACAGACATCCCTGTTTGCGCAAATAAGATATACGGTTATTTAAACAGTGACAGATATTACTACTTTCCCCCGTTTCCTCTTAGAACCAAGTCCTAGATTCATGCTACAGCTTTCCCACTTTCTTCCCTGTTTGAACCAACGCTTTGAGTCGACTGTATGAAATAGCTTTACTTCTAATCTACTACTACTATAATGTGGCAGTTTTGAAATTGGATTTACCACTCCATCTTCGGTTCTCCCGCCCAAACAAGCATTGGCTCAAAATCCACCGTTCATTTCCCCTCTCATGCAGATCACAGCCGTCCATCAAACAAAGGATGACATGATCTGATGGCTAAGAGCTGCCAGATTCGCTCCCGCTCCTTGTGCACATGGCCGACTCTGCTATCCAAGTAAACAAATAAAGAAGTCCCCGTTGAATCTGGATTGCACCTACTGAAGTTGAGAAATGTCTAGAAACTGCTGCCACCTCCTCACATGCAAGTACGACAAGTTGGCAAATAGCTAGCACATTTTGGTTCCCCATTGTCACCTGGGAAATAAACACTCTACTGCTAACTAATTTTTTTAGATTACTGTAAAAAATGGATTTTTTAGATGCCGCTATACTGCAAAGTTTACACTGTTCACATAAAATAACATTGCATGGCTGATGCTAGCTAAAGTTTTATTCTGCTTCATCGAGAAATGTAATATTTTTATTATTCACAGAAAAAGTGTAATATTTTATTTCAGTCATACATAAGCTATACCTCAAGCTAATACAGGACATGAGTGTCTGTCAGACCTAAATGACTTATTTAGTTGCACAAAATAGTCCATAAACATGCATGTAAACCATCAAACAACTCTGGAACTATACATCAGTGGAACCCAGGAAACAACATATAATAAAACTACAACTTTTATCTTGTAATCAAATTCTTACTTGGAACTCAGTTTGATTTGTGCAAGTGATTTGCTTCTTATTTCAGAATAGTCCTTAGATCATGCAAACAAACACACTATGATATCTACTCAATATACGAGTACCCATTTCTCTCTCTAAAAAGAAGGTATATGAGTATCTATCATACAGAACATACGTGCAAAGCACGTGCCTTAGTAGAAGTCTAGGTGGCTTTGGAACAGCGGACGGAAGTAGAAAAGGATCCACACGAAGGGAGCTGGGGCAGTAGAGCAAGGCAGGTTTCGAAGGAATATATACCTGAGGGTCGTCGGCATGTTGCAAAGACGGCGTTTGGAGGACGCATCTTGTCCACAATACCACAGGGAGGAAGAAGGGGTCGGAGGCCCTCCCGAGCCGGCGCTCTCCCGGAGAGAACAGCACGGCCGCCTATCGGGACGTGCGGGCAGCCGTTGGTCTCCTCCCTCGCCGCCGACGACAGCATGAACGATGCACCTACACCCCTGCCCCGGTCGAGGTTGTCCGGCCGGATTTGTGACCAGCCGTGAGCTGAGAGAGAGTGTGGCCACCTATGTGTTGCTTAGATCTGGAGAGCATGAGAGAGTGAACGAGAGGAACCCTAGTAAAGCAAGCGCTAAGGCTCCTGCTTTTATATATAGTGGAGTGATTTTGTTGTACCAGCTTCAAAAAAATGCGCTCCTACGTGTACCCGCGAGTGGGTGTGAGAGAACTAGTGCGTGCGTGCACCGCTTCTCTTCGTGAGAGTACAATATACTATGCCCAAAGAACGTTCGCCGCAAGAGTAATAGTACAAGTGTGTGACGTGTGAGCTAAAATAAAATGTGCGCGCCGTCTTTTATTTTTTAGAAGTTCTAAGGGTAGGGTGTGAAGAGCACATATGTGCGTGACGTCTACCTGTAGATAGATGGTGGGTGCGACATGCGAGTCTGCGAGAGGACTCGGGAGAGTCGTGACTCGTGAGGGTGCGTGTGCGTGAGAGAGAGGGGGGCACGTATCAATGCAATGCATGTGTCCGTAAATCATTATCCGACAAACGTTTGCCACAAGCCTTTTCCTGACGAAGGCCGTAAGGATTGTTAGATCGGCATCCGACAGTGTCAGTTTTGCCATGTCATTTAACAGAATAGCCACTCCTCCTACACACAAATCTTCCACGTGAGTGTTAGCAATTGCCGTATGCTCCCTCCATTCCGAAATGCAGTGCATATAGCTTTATTGAAAATTCGAACCTCGCAAACTTTTACCGAGTTTTCATGTACCAAATTGCACATGTAGAATACCATGTATATATCATTTCATTCATCTTAGAGAGGTAACTATAAAGTTGGGTGAGGAGTCTACAAAGAAAGACCATCGTATCACCCGCAGCAATTTCAAGCATCCTTTAGTGTCAAGGAATATCATAGGAACTCTATATGATATGATTTTTATAGGATTGTTTTCCTTTAGAGCCAATTGGTTCATAGGAATAGATTCATATACTCCACATTTCAAAGTAAATAAACATGATATCATTTCTATAGCTTTAGAGCCACTTGGTTCATATGAATGGATTCCTATACTCCCCTAATTTCAAAGGAAAATAAGCATTAGCGTATATTAAATAGAGAAGTTCCTATGATATGAACCAAATTACATCTCTTTTCTAATCCCTCCTCATAGGAATTGAGAAACATGTCATCTCTATATTCAATAGAAAAGTTCCTATGATGTGAACCAAATGACATCTCTTTTCCAATCCCTACTCATAGGAATTGAGATGCTCCATGTCATCTCTTTCCCTACAACTTCCATGTATACATCTTCTATTCCTAAATAGATAGTACAACCCACTAGTAGCTTTTTTTCCAAAACATGCAACTATGGCACAAGAACTATATAGTGTGCCAATAACTTTGAAAGATGGTCGCTGGATGAAGCTAACCCGACAGTGCAGAGATAGGCAAATCCGAGCACTACTGGCCGTTGGATATCATCAACATTCCACCAGATCTGCCACATGTACAATTTAGAAGACTCCATGGCTGAACTTAAGCATAATGCACAAACCTCAAAACACAAGCACTTCTCCTTTGTTCTAGAATCTTTTGTATCATAATTGATTGTTTTTTCTAAATGAATTGCCATTATTTGTTTTTTACTTTATGATTTACTCCCTCCGTTCCAAAATAGATGACCCAACTTTGCACTAACTTTGTACAAAGTTAGTGCAAAGTTGGGTCATCTATTTTGGAACGGAGGGAGTACAATGCACAACCCCATGAATCTTAACATTTTTATAAAACTTATTGATTTTGAATGAGATGAACTATAAGAACTAAGCGAACATCTACATCATGCATATATGACTCAAAGCTTTACATCCTATAGTGTGTATTTATTCATAATTTGGTTTCGAAATCTCATGCGTTCAATACATGTGTACCTTACTAGTTTTCAGTAGAGTAGCAAATTTCACGCGGCCCCAGGTATATCAAAATGCAGGGCCCATACATCATTGCCTTTCGGTCGAACCTACGTCCACAATGTTTTGTACGTACTATATCTCCACTGGTCCCCGAACCCAAACTGCTGCCTCGTTCCCGTAAAACCAAGCAGCCCACACATATTTAAGGCGTCGGCTCGAAACCGTTTACTCCGACGTGGCCCCGCATGCCGTAGTACTCCTACAAACCCTACCGCCGCACTCATCATCGGTTTTCTTCAAGAGGACGAGGGAGAAGCCGATTTGTAGTGGAGGCGCTTTCAAAAAAAAAGGATCTGTAGTGGAGACCCCTACCCTAGTGTGCCCTAGGTAGCTGCCGCACGCATCATTGTTTTCTCTTTTCTTTATGATCTTGCGCCCTAGAGTGAAATGATGGTTGCTTCGTCCGTCCAGCTTAATGCGAGAAAGGTGGGGCTTTGTGATTTGACCCCTCATCGCTCATTTTCTACTACCGCGGCACTACGACCGGGGTGCCTCCAATTCCATCCGCTGCCCCGAACTGTAATTTGGTGCATTGCACGTGGAACAAGACAGTGGATGAGCCACATGTCGGCCAAAGGGGTCCTGTTAAGTGTGTCACCATTTCGTGTGCGGACTGACCCTGCTTGAGTTGCTACGCCAACACGACAGGAGCAGCCTACCACTTGGTTTTGCTCCTTGGTGAATCCCGACTATAGTGATCTAAAAAGATATGTGCTGAACTACCCTCTCCGTCTCGGTTTTTTTATTTTTAGGCGTCTCGGTTTGTAGGGCCTGCATGTAGTTCTAGGTCATCCATTTGACTAACTAAATATGAGTTACTATGTCACAAAAAGTATATCATTGGATTCTTAAGCGGATGTAGTTGTATTTAAAAGTCGAGGGCGAGGCTTTTCCTGCGCGATAGGCAGCGGGGCAGTTCCGCCTAGTCGGTTCGACAGAGACGCGAGAAGACGAGGGAGTAGGCTGCTGCAAACGTAGGGCTGTGTGATTTGACAGCGAGTTACTGGTGGATAGGTGGTGCCCCGTGATTTGACTTGGCATTATCATTTTAACTGCGGCGCTACGACCGGCGTGAGTCTCCCAGATTCCTGACCACCTCCATACAGGTGCCTCTCCCAATGCTCCACCATGTAGTAGAGGCTGGCTCTTGCATGAGAGCCCACTTCTCCACTTTTTCCTTGCCTCTCTTTCCTCCACATATGCAAAAATGCCATGTAAAGCCACTATTGTACTTACTTTTACTTGCTCCTACAGGCGCTTAAGCTTGCCACATAAGCATAAAGTCTGGTGTGGCAAGTTAATCAAGAAGAGAGAGACTAGTTTGGTGACCCAAGGAAGAAACGGTGCTAAGCGTGTGTACCAAGGTGAAAAGACAATTTTGAGTCTATAGCTAATTAAATGAAGAAAACTTAGCAACACCATTTCATTGGAAGAGGTCACTCCTTGGCAAATGCAATAAATACACGCGCTTAGCACCGTTTCTTCCTTGAGTACGAAGAAAGAGATAGAGAGGAGTAAAAAAAATACACTTATAGCCAACCTTGTTGTAGTATGAGTGACTAAGTGATGACTATGTATGACATGCCAACATCAGATAGCCTAACGCACCGTGTTAAATCTCCAAGGGCGCGATCGCGTGAGCGACGCGACGGTCATGGTAGGCGCGACCATGATACGGGCTACTGGCAGCCCTTGGATCTGAGATCAAACGGTCGCATGCTAAGTTGCTGAAAATTTGCAGAATAACCCTCCAGGATAGGATATTCACCCATAGGTCAAGAATCACGCCATGCAACCATTCGATCTCAGATCCAAGGGCTCCCAGAAGCCCGTATCATGGGAGAATGGAAAGCCACTACCCTGCCATTCGCACGCTGGCAGTTCGCTCCTACTCGTCCCCGCACGTCCTTTAATACTACGGTGGTTCGCTCCTAGTCGTCCCGTCCATTCACATTAGGGCAGTTCCACTAATCCTAACCCTCCTCCCAAATCCATGGCGTCCCAAATCTCCACGATCGGCGGTGAGTACAAGGTTAGAACCATCACCGATGATGAGTTCGACGTCATCTACACCCGTTCTTCCGCGACGGTGAACGGATGCCTTTCTCGCTTCAGACGCATGTTCGAAGACTCGGATGATGAGTGGGTCGCTGGGCTAGATGTTGAGTACACCACAGTCCTGGGACGAGAGAAGGATCTAAAGGACGAAGAGAGGAAGAAGCCCGCCGTGATCCAGGTTTGAGTGCATGACTTATGCTTGGTCTACCACATATGCCATGCCGACGTTGAGTGCCAGGATTTTAAGGACATCCTTGAGAGCAACCTAGTCAAATTCGTTACTGTAGACTTTGGTATCGACAAAGACGTCCTGCATCGGATATGCCTCGTTGTAGGCAACACCTTCGACCTCCAGAAGAATCGGCTGGTGTCCGCTCGTTAGCCTTCAGTGCTGACCCTGGCAGGAGCCATGGTTCATCCTTCATACGGTAAACTGGAGAAACCCCCATACACGTTTCATCATCATGCATGGCAGCGGAATGTACTATATATAGACCACATCCACTACACTGCAATGGATGGCTACCTTTGCTTCAATATCTACAAGGGTTGGATGAAGAGCAACAACCAAGTGTGCGGTTCAAGCAAAGAAGTATCGGCCAAGAGGAAGAGGGACAAGGACGAAGTCGAAGACGTGGACGAGGACTCCGAGTAAGGTGGCAGTGTCGTTGCTCATGGTGGTTCTAATGCAGTGTCTACCGGAATAGTTGCAAAGTTTAATTTCAGGTGTGCTTAATTTAATTTGAGGGGTGTGTTGTGCTGAGCCCCCAGCAGAACTATGTTATGTTTCTTCTCGTTACTTCAACTCTTCAGTACGTACATACTAGTATTTCTTACATTTCATCTTTTAGTTGGTATAGTACTACCACTCGTTTCTTCACAATATATACATACAATATATATGGCCAACATCATATAGCCAGCAGTTTAGTTGTCAAAGAATTTCAGGGTGCTTAGTTTTGTCAAAGAATTCCAGGATGCTTAGAGGGTGCTTGGATCCAAGGGACTTATTTTAGTTTAACTAAAAATAGTCTCTTTAAGAGGCTAAAGTTCCAAGCACCCCTGAAAGAGGGGCTAAAACTAGTCTTGAGACTAAATTATTTTAGTCAGGAGTACCCCTACTAAAATGTGGATTAGTCCTCTCTCTACTCATTTAACTCCTCTCCTTTAACACAGGCGAGTTCTGGATTGGAGGGTTTGGAGGATAATAAATGCTCATTAACTTGATTTTAGCCTTTTTAGTATTTGGATCCAAGCATGGGTGAGGTTAGCATGTTTTAGTCCCACTACTTTTAGTCATGGGACTAAAATGTATCCAAGCACCCTCTTAGTTTTATTTGAGGGGTGGGTTGTGCTAGACACCATTATTGTGACTAGCCTTTTTAATAGTACTATATGCATAATTTGGCGATGAGCGCTCTCTATATGTACCACCTTTTTTTAATTTCAATTTTTGGTCCATGGCGCAATCCATCGATAGTACTGTTGTACAAAAGTATACATTTTTTAAAAGGCTAGAGTACTGTTCATCACATATATAGCCATTTAAATTCTCAACCTAGAACGACGTGCATGCCATGTAGTAAACCGATACGGAGGAAGTATAGTAAAAATGAGGTGATTTTACCGAGCGATCGGCGGGGGAGCATGGCATGTCATGCGGTCCCATGTGTCATGATGTACCAAGGCGATGTGTGTGTCCCTCTTGAGGCAGAAGCAATACTAGTACGTGGTTTGAGATGATGGCGAACCGAAGTGTGAAATAATGGTTGCTTCATCCATCTAGGAAAGTGCAGCATTGTGATTTGACGTCTCATTGCTCATTACTACTACTGGGCCGGTACGAGTGGGGTGCGTCCCCCCTGCTGTTCTACACTGTATTTGGTGCTTGACACGTCGACCCGGTTGCTATATGTCCCACATGTCATTGCGACAGGAAGTACAGAATTCATCAAAGGGAGCGTCGACGGAGGAGTATACTACAAAATTCATGAAAGGGAGCGACTTAGTTTTGGAAAAATCTGTTTTTACGGAGTACGTACCCACTAGGGTTTATAGGGCTCATCTAAAAAACATTCGTTTTTCCGTTTGATAAGTCTCAATTCTACTATACTAGTAGTAGTACCATTACATGTTGGATTTTGAGGTGCGTTAGATCACCCGACGCAAGCAGTGTCAAGAGGAAACTAACCAATGCATGTACAAGTTCATGGAAATTTAGTGGTCATTCATGCATTCGTTCTAATTAATGCCTTGGTAAACATAACTTCTTGAGATAAACGAGCGTACTAATTACTTGTGCAAAATACGAAATTAATTCGACCACTCACCGTCTACGTTGGTTGGAGAGATTTTGAAATTGAGCCATAAACTGGAAAGGAGGGAGTAGTAACTTTTGTCTCGATTACTATTTGTGGCCTTGTATAGATGCAAAATGTATTTTTTTATAGTGGCCTTGTATTAGTAAATGGAGGGAGTACTAACCAAAGTACGTAGTAGGGACGAGGAGTAAACGGAGGGACAAGTAAATTTTTCTCCTCGTGCTGCGAGCCACCGCGCGCGCGGGCGAGGGAGCGGGCGTAAGGCGTACTAGTAAGCAAGCTTCACCTCATCCTGGGAGCCACCGCGCCCGTGGGCGGGGGAGATGGTGTACTAAGCAAGCTTCTCCTCGTTCTGCGAGTTGACGGGGACACATCAAAAGTACTCCTGTGTATAGAGCCTTGCATCTAAGGTAGGCCCCACATGGTTTGCCTCTTTTTTTAATTTAACATAACGCGTCAAGTCGCAATTTGTTTGTTCACCCGTGGTAGACGATCCTCCCTCCACCAAGTGGACAACCAGTACACGTGCCAAATTACCACGTGGGCTGCCTTTTTCGTACAGAAATGAGCTCCACCGTGTACCTGCGCGGGTGTGGTTGGGAAAGAGACGGGAGTACGTGCGCTGTGCGTGCACCTCTTCTCTTTGTGCACGTCCCCCACCTATGTGGGTGTGTGTGAGAGAGATACAAACCTAGACATAATGCGCCGTCCATCCCCATGCCTCCGCCCAGTCCGACCACCAGTCACCACCACGCCCCACTCCTCCTCACCTTATCTCTCATCTTTCTCCCTCCATTTTTATATACAAGGGGCCACTATCAAAATTACAATTTGCAGATATACAAGGCCACTAACACCAATCGATGCAATATTAATGGTGTTTGCCTCGTGGTACTAGCAAAGGAGGACATTAATTATCCCTTGCATGCATGCGGGAGTTTGTAAAAAAATGCATCTTGATGTTCCGTGCAATGCACGGGCATCTTGCTAGTCCATGAAAACAATACATGGCAAAATTCCACGGCTTGGGGCGGCAACTGACTCCGTCGGGCGAGGGGAGGGAGGTGGATCAGCGAGCTGCATAGCTCGTATCCGGCGGGCTACCCAGCCGGCTTGGATGCAGAATAACTACTCTTCGTAAGCCATTGTAAGAGTGGACAAAATGGTGGAGGAGATAGGGGAGTGGCCCGGTCATGAACGGATGTGTGTCCAGAGTGGGTTTCTCGGCTTCCACACGGGCGGGTTTCATGGAGGCGTTTGAATGCGGCACGGAGGCGTGTTCAGCCGGGCGTGCCGCGAGTGGCGCCCTCGACTCTGACCTAGGACACCGCACCGTTCTTCCACTAACATGTGGGCTCTTTGGGTGCATGGCATGCATGTCAGTGACTCAACGCAGGCAGCGCACAGCAGAGGAATCTTTGGTGGGCCAGGGCGGTCAGAAGCGGGAATTTCATAAACCGATGATTGTTCATTGAGTGTGACGTCATCTTTTTTTATGAAGATAAGCCTACTATGTTGATAGCCCGTTCGATATGTTGTGATTCATAAAGACCGCTGCAAACACCAATGTTCTGCTTATCATAGATAAGATTGATTAATACCCGTAACAATCCATGCCCTTAACAAAGGGTGCATGCACGTATAGGTTGAACGTGTGTCTTGCGTCGTGTGCTGCGTGCATGCAGGCGTCTGAGTGTTGCGTGTGTGCAAGGGTACGTTTCAGTATTGCATGCATGGGTGCGTACGTGTGTGTGTTCGTGAGTGCATGTGTACGTGTCAGTGTTGCACGCCAGCATGTGTGCGTGTGTACGTGTCAGTGTTACACGCCTACATGCGTGCGTGTCTTGCGTGCGTGCATGTGTACGTGCGGGGTGAGGCTACACGTCAGTCGACTGACATTTTCATCTATGGTCATTAGATTTTCCAGCCATTGGATACGAAATCAAGGACCTCCAGTTTATCATCAAACTCCACCCCCTGAGCCGCCAGCCACCACCGGCCGAACTGCCAGCCCCCGCCGCCCGCAGCCGGCCCGCCCTCCCCGAAACCACTCATTTATTACCATTTTTGTCCTTCATATATACGCTGACGGGTGGGCCCTATGGTAATGTGCGCTGCTGAATGTGGACCGTTTGACTGGTCAACTGATCGTGTTATCAACAAATTACGGAGCTGTATGGTGAGCCAGTGACTGTATGATCACCCTAAAATGCACTCCTATTTTATTAACACAGTACAGACTCAAACTACCATTTCTTTCTTTCATATACGGGCTGACAGGTGGGCCCCACGGTTACGCACCCCGATGGTGCAACACTAGTTGCGCCGCGTGGAACGTTTGACTGGTCAATTAATTGTGTCATCAACAAAATACGGAGTTGTACGGGTGAGCCAATGACCGTATAATCATGATATGTATTTGTTTAACACGGTACAGACGCAAGGGCTCATATATACGCGCAAGCACTCACCGCTATAAGCACACACACGCGAACCCTACCCCTATGAGCACCTTCGAGAGAGTAGGCCAGCATATATGATCTTGAGATTTTACGAAGTCACCATAGGTGCCTCGTAGTCAAGTGGAACGTCTCCTCCCACTGAACGCACGTCGCCGGAAAATACTGGAATTAACACAAGATAAATGCGAGCACCGGGACTTTAACCTTGGTGGGATCGAGAAACCACTGTCCTCTAACCATCCAACCACATGTTGGTTAGCACGACAAAATGTATGTGGTGACCATGATGAGCTTATTCTGAAGTCCAGTGACCATATCGTGCTTTCATTTCAAATACAATGACCGTAAGTGTCGTCAACAAAATACGGAGCACACATCAAATGCAAAGTCCGTCAGTGTCATCAACAAAATATGGAGACGTATCGTGAGCTAGATACCGTTGTACTATTGTATATGCTTATTTTCTTAGTGACCGATTGCGTGTGTGGTGTGGTGGGCACATCATTTCTAGTTGTGGTGGGTCAACATGAAGACTCATGGGTCGGTTCCATCCTGCGCCACATATAGGTTGGACCGAGACGTGTTATACAAAGACCCATGTGGAGGACTCGGCGTACAACACGAAGCTACCAGAGTCGCGGAGGACTCTATCCCCACTGGTGATAAGCCGACTATATATGATTTGTAACCCTAGGCCCTTAGTATGTTATACAAGCTTGGGGGCTAGTTCGTTGATAGTATACACACACACGCACAATGCCTGGTATTCACGTGTACTTTGTACACACCCCTATCACTAATATACAGTACCAGGAGTAGGCTCTTTCTTCAACTGCAATTGAATTCTAGCATGTGCATGTGTTTATTTCATATTATCGATCCATAGAGTGAGAGCGGTTTGAAATACAGGCAATGGATGCTTTTGCAATTCATATATAAACATTAATTAGTGCACTCCATGTTGTTAGTGTGAAGCACTTTATACATTTGTCACTTGCATGGATACATTTCAAATTGCTAGCTACGAAATAGAATACATGTCGAATTCAACGTAAAGGGGGTTTCGAAGATTCAAATTCATAGGAAGTGCATTCATCTATTTGAACCCGAGATAATGGCATTTGTAAATCAGATGTAAAAGGGGGCATCAATCTTTGTTGTGAGTTTGAACATGCTATATATATTCATAAGCATATCTAACTTTTTTTTGCAACCAAGGAGATTATATCTGGAACCATGCATGAACTGAGGTAAGTTGCATATTTTTTAATATATACTCGTGTACAATGTATATTCAAATGTACCCCCTCCATTCCAAAATAATCGTAGCTTTAGGATTTTCAAGAGTAAAGATTTGTGAAGTTTGACAAATCCTGAAAGTTCAATTCAAGAGAACCGAAAACGTTAAATGTTTCTGCTCCCAAATATTGAGGGCTCCTTTGATTCAAAGGAATTGCATAGGATTTTTGGAGGATTTAAACCCTTAGGAATTTTTTCTGTGATGCTCGTTTGATTCGTAGGATTGGCATCCTTAGGAATTTTTCCATATGATCCATTTGTACTACATTTTGGAGGAAAATTTCCATCCACTCAAACCTCTTTGTAGAATTCCTTTGTTTTTCCTATGCTATCAAACATTCTTTCAAATCCTGTAGGATACTATGGGACATGTCACCCTATTCCTGCATTTTTCCTATTCCTTCATTTTGACAATCCTGTGAATCAAAGAGGCCCTGAACGAAGCACCAAATAGGCCTCTGGTCACCCGAAACCGCGCGAGACTAATGTTTTGGTTGTAGGAAATTACTGTCCTAACTCTTGCCCGTGTAGACTATCGGCCCGATGTCCAAAGGTCTAAACCGTGGTAGGTTTGTAACTTCACCAAGACGTCAGAGAAGCATTCATACGCCGTGGGCGCCTACCCATGCGCTCGGCCGAAATCTATCCCGCCCACATTTGGGACACCTGACATGACTGTCCTACCCCCAACCCGCAATATGTCCGAAATTTTAGATGGGGGGAAAGTTTGTAACTTTCCCCAAATTTCAAACAAGCATGTCTCAAACCGAAACATTGTTCCCC
The DNA here is from genome assembly GCF_003073215.2 of Triticum urartu. Taxonomy (NCBI): domain Eukaryota; kingdom Viridiplantae; phylum Streptophyta; class Magnoliopsida; order Poales; family Poaceae; genus Triticum; species Triticum urartu. The sequence continues at coordinate 564,137,973 of NC_053025.1, forward strand.
CTTAGTTCCCCGCCTCCCTCCGTTTCCCCATTCATACTCCGTGGGCACGAAAACGCCCTCTCCACCAGCCGCGAAACCCCAGCCTCCTCCGTCCTCCACCCCATAGCGGCCAATCCACCGCCGCCCTCCTCCATCACGCCGGAGCCGGTACCCCGACGTCATCGTCCAACGCAACCGCAACCGCAACGCCCTCAAGGACTTAGCAGCTGAAGCCAAGGAAGAGCTGCCTCCACGACGCCGACACCGACGTGCGCCGTACCAGAACCACTCCGACCACGTCGTCCTGCACCTCACTACTGCGGCTCCACTGTCACAACCGTCCACCGCACCGGATCTGTTCCCGCTACGCCGTCGTTCGCCGCCTCGGATCTGCTTCCCCGCCGCCAACAGACGGCCACCGCACCACACTCAACAACTTGGCCATGGGTTCGTCCAAGGCTGCACCGTCCTCCACAACTTTTGGTTTCCGGCGAACAACAAGAAGATCCTCAGGAAAACAGAAGGAGGACACAACACTGCCAACAGAAAGAGGTACTCCTCTTCCCTTATTCGTGCAAATCTTACGTCTTCGCTCACACCGTATTCATCCCACGAAAGAAACTAGTTGAGTGCTTCTTACTGCATCTTCTTCGTGATACTAAATGCACAAGGTTTCCTCCCTCTTACTATTTCACCTTTGCTAGAGGTCAGTAGCTCGCCTGGATTTCAATTCAGGGCCAGTCGAACCACAATTAAAAGAAGCAGCACCTGCTTAGGCGCGCGGAGCACCTAGTCCGCCTGTTCCCCGGAGAAGCGGCGCATCGGTGTCTATCATAGGGGTGTGGGGCGCAGGAGCTGCTTGCGCCCGATCTGGAGGTCGGCGGGGCTTGAATGGATGGCCGGGGGGCGGTGCCAAGCACGGCGGTGCAGTGAGGTCGAGGGGAGGGCGCAGGCAGGGGAGGAATACTGGGCCAGTGGTCGCTGGCGTTTCGAGGAAGATCATCAACACTGACTCGCTGGAGGTAGATGAAGGCAATCTGCCCGTTCTTTGTACATCGGACGGTGCAGAAAAAATGGACTGACCTATTTGCTTTCAGTCGACTGTTATTTTCATAGAATCCTGTAGTAATTTAGTGTGCCATGCATGTTGTAGAGCTATCATATGTCTCCCGTCATTTATTTCTCACCGACCTGCTATCTGCTACCTTTACACTTTACTAATTGTGCACACACTTCACCCATACTCACACTATTGTTTTTTTATGCATGGGTATTTCAGACTCTGACGCAGTGTTGATGAATGCAGAAAAGAAAAGACAGAAGTCACTCCAGTGTAATTCGAAGATAAGCACTAAGCGTTCCAGCGCTCTAACGGGTGCAGTGTCAGCAGTTGGAGACAGTAAACTTAGCTCTGCAGTTGATGATCTCAATTGCCACACACAACCATCCCAGGTGCTTGCTTTAACTTCGCGCTGTCAAATGTGGTTGCATGTTGCATATGGTGTCTAGCTTGTATTGCTTCCAATTTGGTTAAATTGTATCTGCTTACTTTACACATTATACCTTTGATAATGACATGCCTTCCTGTTTTTGATACATACTACATATGTCTATTAACCATGTTCGTACATCAAACTAATGCTCTTTTGTATCCCTCGTCAATCACTTATGATGAGACAGTCACCCGGGTGGGTTTCTGTGAGACGCCATACTCGTATAAAGAGTGCAGTGTCATCCTCCCCACATGATTCTCAAGAAACAGCAAGGCTAAATGAAGATAGTCAACATAGCTCTCTACTTGATCACCGCAATTCCCCCACACCACCATCGCAGGTGCATGCTCTTACTTGGCAGTGTGATATGTAGTGTTCGTCTTACATGAGAGTAGTGTTCGTCAGTATCATGCATCAATGAGTTCTGAAGAGCAAATTTTATTCCTTTTTCTTGTGGGTTTGACTTGACAAGGCAAAATCAAGAAAGAGGAAGGAAAAGAGTAAGGAAGGCGATGATGGTGGTCCTCTGCAGCAACGTAAACGGAGCATCTGTACCGATTCTCCTTGTACTGATAGTGCATTACAAGGTCCAAGTCTCCGCTCCCCTACTCCACCATCCAAGGTGCTTGCTCTAACTTGGCAGTGTGATATTTGGTTGCATGTTGCATATGGTGTCTAGCTTGTATTGCTCCTAATTAGAGTAAACTGCATCTGCTTAGCTTACACATGATACATGTGAATATGACACGCTTTCCTGTTTTTGGTACATACTATATCTTATGATAAGGCACTTTTCTTGTGTATCCCTCATCAATGCTCCTAATTTGTTAAATTGCATCTCCTTAGCTTACACATTATACATGTGAATATGACAGCCTTCCTGTTTTTGGTACATACTACATCTGCCTATCACACCATGTTCTTACATCAAACTACTGTTCTTGTGTATCCTGCGTCTATCGCTTATGATGAGACAGTCACGCGCGTGGGTTAATATGAGACGCCAATACTCTTATAAAGAATGCAATTTCATCCTCTCCACATGATTCTCAAGAAACAACAAGCCTAAATGAAGATATTGAACGTAGCTCTGTACCTGAAGACCGCACTTCCCCTACACCACCATCACAGGTGCTTGCTCTAACTTCGCAGTGTGATATGTGGTTGCATGTTGCATACAGTGTCTAGCTTGTAATGCTTCTAATTAGGGTAAATTGCATCTGCTTAGTTTACACACTATACCTGTGAATATGATGCCTTCCTATTTTTGGTACACACTACATCTATGTGTTAACCTTGTTCTTACATGAAACTACCTCTCTTCTGTATCCTGCATCAATCACTTATGATGAGTCACCTTTATTCGTTGCATATTGCATATTATTTCTAGCCTGTTGCCATGTATTGCTTCTAATTTGGTCAAATACATTTGTTAGGGCACCCTTTTAATTTGGCAGAGTGATATTGGTTTCATCTTTCATATGGTTTCTAGCTTGCATCGATTCTAACAAGTTCAAGCACCTTGTGCTTAGTTTACACTTTATACATCATACATGTCAATATGTCACGCCATCCTGTTTTTCATATATATTCCATCCTCCTATCATGCGGCTGCCTTACATGAAGGTAGTGTTCGTCAGTATCATGCATCAATGAGTTCTGAATAGCAAATTTTATTCTTTTTCCTTGTGGGTTTGACTTGACAAGGCAAAATCAAGAACGAGGAAGGAAAAGAGTAAGGAAGGCGATGATGGTGGTCCTCTGCAGCAACGTAAACGGAGCATCTGTACCGATTCTCCTTGTACTGATAGTGCATTACAAGGTCCAAGTCTTCGCTCCCCTACTCCACCATCCAAGGTGCTTGCTCTAACTTGGCAGTTTGATATCTGGTTGCATGTTGCATATGGTGTCTAGCTTGTATTGCTCCTAATTAGAGTAAACTGCATCTGCTTAGCTTACACATGATACATGTGAATATGACACGCTTTCCTGTTTTTGGTACATACTATATCTTATGATAAGGCACTTTTCTTGTGTATCCCTCATCAATGCTCCTAATTTGTTAAATTGCATCTCCTTAGCTTACACATTATACATGTGAATATGACAGCCTTCCTGTTTTTGGTACATACTACATCTGCCTATCACACCATGTTCTTACATCAAACTACTGTTCTTGTGTATCCTGCGTCTATCGCTTATGATGAGACAGTCACGCGCGTGGGTTAATATGAGACGCAATACTCTTATAAAGAATGCAATTTCATCCTCTCCACATGATTCTCAAGAAACAGCAAGCCTAAATGAAGATATTGAACGTAGCTCTGTACCTGAAGACCGCACTTCCCCTACACCACCATCACAGGTGCTTGCTCTAACTTCGCAGTGTGATATGTGGTTGCATGTTGCATACGGTGTCTAGCTTGTAATGCTTCTAATTAGGGTAAATTGCATCTGCTTAGTTTACACACTATACCTGTGAATATGACACGCCTTCCTATTTTTGGTACACACTACATCTATGTGTTAACCTTGTTCTTACATGAAACTACCTCTCTTCTGTATCCTGCATCAATCACTTACGACGAGTCACCTTTATTCGTTGCATATTGCATATTATTTCTAGCCTGTTGCCATGTATTGCTTCTAATTTGGTCAAATACATTTGTTAGGGCACCCTTTTAATTTGGCAGAGTGATATTGGTTTCATCTTTCATATGGTTTCTAGCTTGCATCGATTCTAACAAGTTCAAGCACCTTGTGCTTAGTTTACACTTTATACATCATACATGTCAATATGTCACGCCATCCTGTTTTTCATATATATTCCATCCTCCTATCATGCGGCTGCCTTACATGAAAGTAGTGTTCGTCAGTATCATGCATCAATGAGTTCTGAATAGCAAATTTTATTCTTTTTCCTTGTGGGTTTGACTTGACAAGGCAAAATCAAGAACGAGGAAGGAAAAGAGTAAGGAAGGCGATGATGGTGGTCCTCTGCAGCAACGTAAACGGAGCATCTGTACCGATTCTCCTTGTACTGATAGTGCATTACAAGGTCCAAGTCTCCGCTCCCCTACTCCACCATCCAAGGTGCTTGCTCTAACTTGGCAATGTGATATTTGGTTGCATGTTGCATATGGTGTCTAGCTCGTATTGCTCCTAATTAGTGTAAACTGCATCTGCTTAGCTTACACATGATACATGTGAATATGACACGCTTTCCTGTTTTGGTACATACTATATATGTCTATCACACCATGTTCTTACATGAAACTACTCTTCTTGTGTATCCTGCATCAGTCACTTATGATGGGACACCTTTAAGTTGGCAGTGTGATATTGGTTTGCGTCTTGAATATGATTTCTAGCATGTATTGCTTCTAGTTTGATGAACGCCACCTATGACGAGACAATTTTAACTTGGCAGAGTGATATTGACTGCACCTTCCATATGGTGTCTTGCAGTGTTTCTAATTTGTTGAAGTGCCTTCTGCTTAGTTACCACATCATAGGTGTGAATATGTCAAGCCGTCCATTTTTTCGTACATATTCCATCCTCGTATCATTACTTTGCCTTTCATCAGAGTAGTGTTCGTCAGTATCATGCATGAATGAGTTCTGAAGAGCGAATGATATTCCTTTTTCTTGTCGGTATGACCTCACAATGCAAAATCAATAAAGCTGAAGGAAATTGGCAAGGCATTGGATGATGGTGGTCCTTCCGAGCAACTGAAACGGGGGTTCTCTACAGATTCTACTCCGCCATCCTCCCAACAAGATTCGCAAGACAACGCAAGGCTAGACAGTCAACGTAGCTGTGTAGATGATGAGCACATCTCCCCCACTCCACCATCACAGGTGCTTGCTCTAACTTGGCACTATTATATGTGGTTGCATGTTGCGTATGATGTCTAGCTTGTATTGCTTCTAACTTTGTTGAATTGCATCTGCTTACTTTACACATAATGGCTGTGAATATGACATGTGTTCCTGTTTCTACATCAGACTACTATTCTTGCATATCCCGCATCAGTCACTTATGATAAGGCACCTTTAAGTCGCCACTGTGATATTGGTTGTGTCTTGCATATGATTTCTAGCATGTACTGCTTCTAATTTGTTGAAACGTCATACAGTTTGAACTTGGCAGAGTGATATTGGTTGCATCTTTCATATGGTGTCTAGCTTGTAGTGTTTCTAATTTGTTGAAATGCCTTCTTCTTAGTTACCACATCATAGGTGTGAATATGTCACACCATCCTGTTTTTCATGCATATTCCATCCTCGCATCATGTGTTTGCCTTTCATCCGAGTAGTGTTCGTCAGTATCATGCATGAATGAGTTCTGAAGAGCAAAATCATTACAGCTGAAGGAAATTAGTCCAGCAGTGGATGATGGTGGTCCTTCGGAGCAACTCAAACAGGGGGTCTCTACAGATTCTACTCCGCCATCCTCCCAACAAGATTCACAAGACAACACAAGGCTGGACAGTCAACGTAGCTGTGTAGATGATGAGCACATCTCCCCTACTCCACCATCACAGGTGCTTGCTCTAACTTGACACTATTATATGTGGTTGCATGTTGCGTATGATGTCTAGCTTGTATTGCTTCTAACTTGAATTGCATCTGCTTACTTTACACATAATGCCTGTGAATATGACACGTGTTCCTGTTTCTAGAACATACGTGTACATGATGAGCACATCTCCCCTACTCCACCATCATAGGTGCTTGCTCTTACTTGGAACTGTTATACGTGGTTGCATTTTTCGTATGATGTCTAGTTTGTATTGCTTCTGATTATGTTGAATTGCATCTGTGTAGCTTACAACTTATACCTGCAACGATCACTTACCCATAAGACACATTTAACTTGGGACTATGATGTAGGTTGCATCTTGCATTGTCTTCTAGCCTGTACTGCTTCTAATTTCTTGAAATGGCTCTTACGACGAGACACTTTTTACCTGATAGAGTGATATTGGTTGCATGTTCATATGGTGCCTAGCTTTCATTTCTTCTAATTTTGTTGAAATGACTTCCGCTTACTATTTTTTCATACATATTCCATCCTCCTATCGTACGTGTGAATATGAAACGCTATATTTTTTTTGTATATATTCCATCCTCCTATTCTGCGCTTGCCTTACATCAAAGTAGTGTTCGTCTGTATCATGCATCAACCAGTTATGCAGAGCTAATTTTATTCATCTGCTTGTGGTTTTGACTTCATAAGGCAATATCAGAAAATAGGAAGGAAAAGAGTAAGTTAGGGAATGTTGGTGGTCCTCCCCACCGACGCAAACAGAGACTCTCTAGATTTGCCACTGCTACTGCTAATGAAGTTGAAGTCCCAAGTCTACATGATGAGTTCATCTCCCGTACTCCACCATCACAGGTGCTTGCTCTAAGTTGACAGTGTGATAATTGGTTTCATGTTGCATATGTTGTCTAGCCTGTATTTCTTCTATTTTGATTAAATTGCACCTGCTGAGTTTATACATTATACATGTGCATATGACATGGCTTTCTGTGTCTAGAATACACTGCATCTATCTATCATACCATGTTCTTACATCAAAGTACTGATGTTGTGTATCCTGCATCAGTCACTCATGATAGGACGCTTCTAACATGGCAGTTTGATAGTGGTTGGATCTTGCATTGATTGCTACGTTGTACTGCTTCTAATTTTTCGAATTGCCACTTATGACAAGACACTTTTAACTTGGCAAAGTAATATTGGTTGCATCTTTCATATGGTGTCTAGCTTGCATTACTTCTATTTTCTTGAAAATCCTTCTGCTTAGTTTGCACATCGTAGCTGTGAATATGTCTTGCCGTCCTGTTTTTCTTACATATTCCATCCTCATACGGTTGTCTTACATCAAAGTATTGCTTGTCTGTATCATGCATCAATGAGTTCTGAAGAGTGATTTTATTCTTTTGTGTTGTGGGTACAGCTTGACATGGCAAAGTCAAAAAAGAGCAAGGAAAATAATATAGTAGGGAGTGTTGTTACTCGTCGGGTGAAACGGAAAAGGTTCTACCGTCGAGATTCTGCTCGTACTTATAGTGCAGTAGAAGGTCCAAGTCCACCAGCTAAATCTACAAACACAGTATCACCTGCTCCACTAGCTGCAGCATCCGCTTCAACTGTACCAGCATCTCAACCAGTTACTCGTTTGTTTGCTCCAGAACTGGCCAGTTCCCAAGATGCCTTCACACCTAACACTACTTCTGAAGCACTGCTGACACAACAGGACTTGGCAAGATCAGATGAACCTCATGAGCATCAACACCAAGATGGTACCTGACCGAGTCAAGTTGCAGTTGCATGCTCCTTTATATGTACTCTCATAGTTTGATGTACACTAACACTTTCCATATTCATTGTTGAACTAGCACCACGGCGCAAGCGGAAACAGACATCAGGGATAATGCTTGACAGATTAACAAAATCTAAAGGAGGAAGAATGGAGATCCATTTTGAGGCAGGTTTAGAAAGGCCACGTGATGCTACAGAGTCAGCCAAGTTAGTATCAGAGGCAGCCGTTGTCGTTAGGTGTCATGCACGTATCCTCCCAACGTGGATCCAGTACAGGAATGGGAAAGACAATACCCAGTTTAACACCTTCCTTGACCATTTATCCGTAAGTAATGTTATTCATCGCAATTAGTAATATTGTCTTGCTCTGTCCCATACTTTCTAGCTTCCTCCTAATAAGACTTACATTCTTTTTTCAACAGATGAGGTTCAAGTTGGATCCGAAAGATGATGCAACTAGACAAGCATGCACTCATGTTTTTCAGTCTGCTCTGCGACAGTATCGGTACCACCTTAGAAAATCTCACTTTGAAGGCAAGGCTAACAATGAAATCGCCCAAACATCTCCAGTGGAATATATTACAGATGAAGACTGGACAACCCTCGTTAAACACTGGTCTGATCCAAAGTATCAGGTAGGCTATATGTATTTGATCAGACCACATATTGAACTTGTATTTATGTATGTGCCTTACAAGTGTATCTTCTTCTAGGCTAATTGTTTGAAGAACAAAACCAACCGTTCTAAAGTGAAATTCCAACAGACCACAGGATCTCATAGCTATATTGCACACTACGAGGCTCTTGTAAATAGCTGCTTGAGGGAGTCCTGGATTAGGGGGTCTCCGGACAGCTGGATTATGTCCTTTGGCCGGACTGTTGGACTATGAAGATACAAGATTAAAGACTTCGTCTCATGTCCGGATGGGACTCTACTTGGCGTGGAAGGCAAGCTAGGCAATACGGATATGTATATCTCCTCCTTTGTAACCGACCTTGTGTAACCCTAGCCCTCTCCAGTGTCTATATAAAACGGAGGGTTTTAGTCCGTAGGACAACAGACAATCATACCATAGGCTAGCTTCTAGGGTTTAGCCTCTCCGATCTCGTGGTAGATCTACTCTTGTACTACCCATATCATCAATATTAATCAAGAAGGACGCAGGGTTTTACCTCCATCAAGAGGGCCCGAACCTGGGTAAAACATTGTGTCCCCTGCCTCCTGTTACCATCCGCCTTAGACGCACAGTTCGGGACCCCCTACCCGAGATCCACCGGTTTTCACACCGACATTGCTACTTCCTTCTTTTTTTGTGCCATATTATCGTATCTATATTGACTTGTTCCCAATACAGAGGAAATCCCGTGCGGACCAAAAAGAACCTGAACCGAATGCAGTGCAAATCTTCAAGGATTGCCACACCAGCAAGATGAAGGGCACGAGCACACCAGTTCAAGCCGCTGTTGTAAGTCCTTACTCCTCCTGCCTTGAACTGATTGGTACTGTGATGTGTTCATTTAACTACTTGGTTTGCAGCCAATGTCAGTTACTCTGTTCACTTTTATTCACAGTTGTCTTAACGTATCATTTCACCTTACATGGTTTAAAAGAGATGAAGGATATTCCTTTGGTCTTGATCTGTAATCTAGTTGTTATGTTCACGTGCGCACACAATGATAAAATAGCCTGTTTGTTTTATATCTGTTTGCCCATGATATGAATGATGTCATACTATGTTCATCCTACTTTAAACCATGTCTCTTTATCCTTAGATGTCAACGAATGTGAGGAAATAGACAATACAGTAGGCATGCTACATGGACATATGTTCCGAAAGTGATTTTATTATGTAGTTGGCACTACAATACATGCTAATGTATTACAGTAGTTCACCAAAATAAGTTATGTATAAACGTTTAACCTACTTTGTTTGTTTTTGTCTCATTAGTAACTCATCTGGTACACTAATCTACAAGTTCAAACTTCCAGGAAGCTATGGAACAAATGATTGAACAGCCACAACCACCTGAAGGTGACGAGGGTACTACAGGCACAATGTCACCTCTTGCTGCAGTGCGTCAGTATCTCTCCACTAACAGTGCAAAAAGCACCTTCCTGCGTAATTCTGGGTTGGTTGTCAAGGTAACCTCGTCCAAATCGCCTACTGAACAAAATCTTCCTGCTAGACAGAGTGATATATCTGTGCTCCAGACACAAGTCCAATCCCTAGTGGACATTGTTTCGGAAACAAGAATAGTGGTTGAGAAATGTCGTCAAGATATGAATGGTTTTGAAACCAGACTATCAGACATTCGCTTCGTTGTTCAAGAGCAATGGCGGAAAAAAGGTGGAGATCGTGCTGCTCCATCAGATTCTACAGACTGAAACATTAGCACTCAGGTCAAATGATCTGTGCTTCTATACATCTGATGGTGCTTTTATCTGGAAGGATTGTAAACTTTATGCCAACAGGCCTTTTGTTGTATGGTTGGAATTTATTTTGTTGTGATACAACATTTATGATGCTGCCTCAGGCTGCAGTAATTACGACGCTATTTTTGTATAGTGTAGGTTTATCTTAGTAATGTATTCGGCCTAAAGCTTCGTAGGAGCCCAACATGCCAACATTCGTCGGGCCCATTCCAATTGAGCTAAAAACGATTATGGGCCGAAATTGGCATGTAGCCCACCAAAAAAAATCTAGGCCTAAATCAGCATAAGCTTTCATATTTTTATGGTAGGCCTGTGCCCATAGTGGGCCTTTAACAGGCCTAAACATAATTTGGGCCCTCAGTAAAATAGGCCGTTTACAGGTGTAAATATCTCGAGCCCATAAAATACATGGGCCTTTAATAGACCGAAAGTGAGATTGGGCCCTGATTGTGCCAAATAACCCACTAGACTTTAACAGGCCGAAATTCGGACGGGCCGTAAATGCGCCGACCTAATACACGGGCCTTTAAAAGGCTGGAACTTCGGTCGGGCTAGATTATCGTCATTTTTATATGGGCCGTTAATGGGCCCGATATGACGTTGGGCCACATATGGCCCATGGTTTACGTCCGGCATTAACAGGCCGAAAATGACAACAGGCCGAAAGTGGCCCAAAGCTATAGTGGGCTTCTAACAGGCCGAATGTCAGACATGGCCGAATATGACCCAAATCCTTCACGGTCGTTTATGGGCCAAAAGTTTTGATGGCCTGTAAATGGGCCAAAATGAAGCCGGACCTTTAACAGGCCGGAAATACACCAGGTCGTAATTCGGCCCAATTACTTAGCAGACTGTTAAGGGCCAGAAGTGACCATGGGCCGCGTTAATGACAAGTTAAGGATAGGCCGTTGACGGGCCGATTTGATAGAGAATGTTGGGCCTTTACCTGGGCCCGCCCATTATGGTCGGCAGAATCTAGTGGGCCTTTAGCTGGGCCGGCCCATTGTGGTCCGCAAAATCTTGTGGGCCTTTAGCTGGGCCGGCCCATTATGGTCTGCAAAATCATGTGGGCCTTTAGCTGGGCCGGCCCATTATGGTCCGCTAAATTTTGTGGGCCTTTAGTTGGGTCGGCCCATTATGGTCTGCTAAATCTTATGGGCCTTTGGTTGGGCCGGCCCATTTACTCTTTGTGGGCCACTTTTGGGTCGGTCCACGTGTCAACATATCATAGGCCCATCTCGACCGTTGGAGGAGTGACACCTGTGCCAACGCGAAGCTGGCGCGTGGATCCGTCAGCCAATGAGAATTTTACACGTGGGAAATCGGCATTGGTCGTGGCTGTTAACGGGTTATCGGATCCAAAATCCGACCCAATAGCTTAACGACGTTCCGTTACGGTGGATGCCACGTGTCGGTCACCCTTGACGAAAGCACTTCTGTGACGCGCGATTTATCGTCATGGAAGTGGACACTTCCGTGATGATAATTTTGGCAATGTCATGGAACACTTCTACGACCGCACAGGTATGACTATCTTGATTCTGTCATAAATTTGTCATGGATGTACATGCATGACAGAAAACGCGACCTACTGTGACAAACACGTATCATCACGGAAGTGTATTTTTTTGTAGTGAAGATGATGGTAATGCATAGCAACGAGAGGGGAGAGTGTGTCCACGTACCCTCGTAGACCGAAAGTGGGAGCGTTAGCACAACGCGGTTGACGTAGTCGTACGTCTTCACGATCCAACCGATCAAGTACCGAACGCACGGCACCTCCGAGTTCTACACACGTTCAACTTGATGACGTCCCTCAAACTCCGTTCCAGCCGAGCTTTGAGGGAGAGTTCCGTTAGCACGACGGCGTGGTGACGATGATGATGTTCTACCGACGCAGGGCTTCGCCTAAGCACCACTATGATATGACCGAGGTAGATTATGGTGGAGGGGGGCACCGCACACGGCCAAGAGACACAAGGGATCAATTGTTGTGCCTCTAGGGGGTGCCTCCCTCCCTGTATATAAAGGAGTGGAGGAGGGGGGGCGGCCACCCATGGCGCGCCCCATGAGGAGTCCTACTCCCACCGGGAGTAGGACTCCCCCCTTCCATGTTGGAGTAGGAGAGGAGAGGGAAGGAGAAAGAGGAAGAAAGGAAAGGGGGGCGCCGCCCCCTTCCTTGTCCAATTCGGACTTGGGAGGGGAGGGGCGCGCGGCTGCCCCTTGGTCGCCTCTCCTCTTCCACCAATTGGGCCCATGAGGCCCAATAACCTCCGGGGGGTTCCGGTAACCCCCCGGTACTCCGGTATATACCCGACAACCCCCGGAACCATTCCGGTGTCCGAATATTGTTGTCCAATATATCAATCTTCATGTCTCAACCATTTCGAGACTCCTCATCATGTCTGTGATCATATTTGGGACTCCGAACTACCTTCGGTAGATCAAAACACATAAACTCATATCCCGGGGACTACGCACACAACCAGGATCAAGAGAATTAAACGATATCTTAGCATCACCCTTTAAGAATGGAAATATTTTAAGGATATAAAAGTAACAAGTTCTCTCATCATTAGTGAATAGGGTAGCTATATCATTTAATTTAGTAAGATGTGCCACAACAATTTCAGATTCATAGCCATGAAAAGGGTCAGATTCAACCAAAGTAATTATATCAGGATCAACAGAGAATTCATAATCCTTATCAGTAACAAAGATAGGTGAAGTAGCAAAAGCAAGGTCAGGTTTCATCCTAGCATTAAGAGATTGCTTATTCCATTTAGCTAATAACCTCTTGAGTTCGTATCTATCTTTGCAGGCTAAAATAGCTAAAACAACTTCTTTTTCAAAAACATAACCCTCAGGAATAACATGTGAGTCTTCATCATCACTTTCATCAATATTATCAGATTCAAAATTTTCCTTCTCTCTAACCCTAGCAAGTTGTTCATCAAGAAATTCACCAAGTGGCAGAGTAGTATCAAGCATAGAAGTAGTTTCATCATAAGAATCATGCATAGCAGAAGTCTCATCATTAATAACATGCGACATATCAGAACGAATAGCAGAAGCAATTTTAGGTGTCGCAAGCTTACTCAAAACAGAAGGTGAAACAAGTGCAGAGCTAGATGGCAGTTCCTTACCTCCCCTCGTAGTTGAGGGACAAATCTTGGTTTTTGGATCTCTCAAGTTCTTCATAATGATAAGCAGATTTAAATCCCAAATGACTCAAAGAATAGAGCTATGCTCCCCGGCAATGGCGCCAGAAAATAGTCTTGATAACCCACAAGTATAGGGGATCGCAAAAGTTTTCGAGGGTAGAGTATTCAACCCAAATTTATTGATTCGACACAAGGGGAGCCAAAGAATATTCTCAAGTATTAGCAGCTGAGTTGTCAATTCAACCACACCTGGAAACTTAATATCTGTAGCAAAGTGTTTAGTAGCAAAGTAATATGATAGTAGCGGTAGCGGTAGCAAAAGGTAACGGTAGCAAAAGTAATGTTTTTGGTATTTTGTAATGATAATAGCAATAGCAACGAAAAAGTAAATAAGCGAAGAACAATATATGGAAAGCTCCTAGGTAATGGATCGGTGATGGAGAATTATGCCGGATGCGGTTCATCATGTAACAATCATAACATAGGGTGACACAGAACTAGCTCCAGTTCATCAATGTAATGTAGGCATGTATTCCGAATATAGTCATACGTGCTTATGGAACAGAACTTGCATGACATCTTTTGTCCTACCCTCCCGTGGCAGCGCGGTCCTAATGGAAACTAAGGGATATTAAGGCCTCCTTTAAATAGAGTACCGGAACAAAGCATTAGCACATAGTGAATACATGAACTCCTCAAACTATGGTCATCACCGGTAAGTATCCCGATTATTGTCACTTCGGGGTTAACGGATCATAACACATAATAGGTGACTATAGACTTGCAAGATAGGATCAAGAACTCTCATATATTGATAAAAAACATAATAGGTTCAGATCTGAAATCATGGCACTCGGGCCCTAGTGACAAGCATTAAGCATAGCAAAGTCATAGCAACATCAATCTCAGAACATAGTGGATACTAGGGATCAAACCCTAACAAAACTAACTCGATTACATGATAGATCTCAGAATGAAAACAGTGTCAGTCCGAGTTAGTTCCATTCAAATCATGCAAGTTAGAGTCCAAAACAAGGGCAAAAGTGTTTGGAGAAGTAGATACGACGGAGACGTATCAATCGTACCACCTCAAGAACACGAGAGAGAGAGAGAGAGAGAGATCAAACACATAGCTACTGGTACATACCCTCAGCCCCAAGGGAGAACTACTACTCCCTCCTCTTCATGGAGAGCATCGGGATGATGAAGATGGCCATCGGAGAGTGATTTCCCCCTTCGGCAGGGTGCCGAAACGGGTCTAGATTGGTTTTCAGTGGCTACGGAGGCTTCTGGCGGCTGAACTCCCGATCTATTGTGCTCCCCGAAGTTTTTAGGGTATATGGGTATATATGGGAGGAAGAAGTACGTCGGTGGACCTCCGGGCTGTCCACGAGGCAGGGGGGTGCGCCCAGGGGGTGGGCGCGCCCCCCACTCTCGTGGGCAGCCCGGGACTCTCCTGGTCAAACTCCGATACTCCGCGGGCTTCTTCTGGTCCAAAAATAAGTTCCGTGAAGTTTCAGGTCAATTGGACTCCGTTTGATTTTCCTTTTCTGTGATACTCTAAAACAAGGAAAAAATAGAAACTGGCACTGGCTCTAGGTTAATATGTTAGTCCCAAAAATCATATAAAATAGCATATAAAATATACAAGGTTGATAATATAATAGCATGGAACAATCAGAAATTATAGATACGTTGGAGACGTATCAGTCGCCGTCATCATCATCAACCATCCTCCATCACCAATTTCATGATGCTCACCACCGTGCGTGAGTAATTCCATCATAGGCTTGCTGGACGGTGATGGCTTGGATGAGATTTATCATGTAATCGAGTTAGTTTTGTTAGGGTTTGATCCCTAGTATCCACTATGTTCTGAGATTGATGTTGCTATGACTTTGCTATGCTTAATGCTTGTCACTAGGGCCCGAGTGCCATGATTTCAGATCTGAACATATTTTTTTTTCATCAATACATGAGAGTTATTGATCCTATCTTGCAAGTCTATAGTCACCTACTATGTGTTATGATCTGGCAACCCCGAAGTGACAATAATCGGGACCACTCCCGGTGATGACCGTAGTTCGAGGACTTCATGTATTCACTATGTGTTAATACTTTGGTCCGGTACTCTATTAAAAGGAGGCCTTAATATCCCTTAGTTTCCTCTAGGACCCCGCTGCCACAGGAGGGTAGGACAAAAGATGTCATGCAAGTTCTTTTCCATAAGCATGTATGAGTATATTCGGAATACATGCCTACATTACATTGATGAATTGGAGCTAGTTATGTGTCACCCTAGGTTATGACTGTTACATGATGAACCACATCCGGCATAATTCTCTATCACCAATTCATTGCCTATGAGCTTTCCATATATTGTTCTCCGCTTATTTACTTTTCCGTTGCTATTGTTACAATCACTACAAAATACCAAAAATATTACTTTTGTTATCATTACCTTTTGCTACCGTTACCACTACTATCATATTACTTTGCTACTAAATACTTTGCCGCAGATATTAAGTTTCCAGGTGTGGTTGAATTGACAACTCAGCTGCTAATACTTGAGAATATTCTTTGGCTCCCCTTGTGTCGAATCAATAAATTTGGGTTGAATACTCTACCCTCGAAAACTGTTGCGATCCCATATACTTGTGGGTTATCAGTAAGCAGTATGACTTGTATCGCCCACAACTCACTTGTGTTCTACTCGTGCATTTAACATCAACACATAAAACCAGGCTCTGATACCACTATTGGGGAACGTAGTAATTTCAAAAAAAATCCTACGCACACGCAAGATCATGGTGATGCATAGCAACAAGAGGGGAGAGTGTGTCCATGTACCCTCGTAGACCGAAAGCGGAAGCGTTAGCACAACGCGGTTGATGTAGTCGTACGCCTTCACGATCCGACCGATCAAGTAACGAACGCATGGCACCTCTGAGTTCTGCACACGTTCAACTCGATGACGTCCCTCGAACTCCGATCCAGCGGAGCTTTGAGGGAGAGTTCCGTCAGCACGACGGCGTGGTGATGATGATGATGTTCTACCAATGCAGGGCTTCGACTAAGCACCACTATGATATGACCGAGGTAGATTATGGTGGAGGGGGGCACCGGACACGGCTAAGAGATCCAAGGGGTCAATTGTTGTGTCTCTAGGGGGTGCCTCCCTCCCCATATATAAAGGAGTGGAGGAGGGGGAGGGGGCCGACCACCCTTGGCGCGCCCCATGAGGAGTCCTACTCCCACCGGGAGTAGGACTCCCCCCTTCCATGTTGGAGTAGGAGAGGAGAGGGAAGGAGAAAGAGGAAGAAAGGAAAGGGGGGGCACCGCCCCCGTTCCTTGTCCAATTCGGACTTGGGAGTGGAGGGGCGCACGGCTGCCCCTTGTCCGCCTCTCCTCTTCCACCAATTGGGCCCATGAGGCCCAATAACCTCCGGGGGGTCCGCTAACCCCCCGGTATTCCGGTATATATCTAACAACCCCCGGAACCATTCCGGTGTCTGAATATAGTCGTCCAATATATCAATATTCATGTCTCGGCCATTTTGAGACTCCTCGTCATGTCCATGATCACATCCAGGACTCTGAACTACCTTCAGTACATCAAAACACATAAACTCATAATATAACTGTCATCGAACTTTAAGCGTGCGGACCCTACGGGTTCAAGAACTATGTAGACATGACCGAGACACGTCTCCGATCAATAACCAACATCGGAACCCGGATGCTCATATTGGCTCCTACATATTCTATGAAGATCTTTATCGGTCAAACCGCATAACAACATACGTTGTTCCCTTTGTCATCGGTATGTTATTTGTCCGAGATTTGATCATCGGTATCTCAATACCTAGTTCAATCTCGTTACCGGCAAGTCTCTTTACTCGTTCATAATACATCATCCCGCAACTTACTCATTACTTGCAATGCTTGCAAGGCTTAAGTGATGTGTATTACCGAGTGGGCCCGGAGATACCTCTCCGACAATCGGAGTGACAAATCCTAATCTTGAAATACGCCAACCCAACAAGTACTTTGGAGACACCTGTAGAGCACCTTTATAATGACCCATTTACGTTGTGACGTTTGGTAGCACACAAAGTGTTCCTCTGGTAGACGGGAGTTGCATAATCTCATAGTCACAGGAACATGTATAAGTCATGAAGAAAGCAATAGCAACAAACTAAGCGATCAAGGGCTAAGCTAACGGAATGGGTCAAGTCAATTACATCATTCTCCTAATGATGTGATCCCGTTAATCAAATGACAACTCTTTGTATATGGTTAGGAAACATAACCATCTTTGATCAATGAGCTAGTCAAGTAGAGGCATACTGGTGACACTCTGTTTGTCTATGTATTCACACATGTATCATGTTTCTGGTTAATACAATTCTAGCATGTCTAATAAACATTTATCATGATATAAGGAAATAAATAATAACTTTATTATTGCCTCTAGGGCATATTTCCTTCAACTAAACCCATAGAGTTTTCCTTTGATGCACCAACTTGGAGTCTAGGCAAGAGTATGGCAGCCCACATTGCTATAGGACGCATCGGCGAAGTTTACCACAAGGAGCTTAAGAACACTATCTACCAGGTATGTGGGCGCCAAGATGAGCAATGGGAGATGATCAACACCAGGAAGGATAGGTCCATTGCAACATTCATCCAGGAATTAAATCATCACATTCGTCGCCAGGAGAACCAGATGTGTGCAAGCATGATAGATTTGAAGAAGGCGATGATCAGGATCACGGAGCTAGAAGAGGAGCTTAAGTCTACAAGCGATGGATATGGGGAGTAAATGATGATACTCGTGGAGAGGAATGACGACATGACCTAGAAGCTAGGAGTTTTTATGGGAGACCCCGCGCCAGGAGGAGAAGACGACGAACCCAAGGAGATTCGTTAAGAAGACTACATCATCATCGATGACACTAACTCCGACCCGGATAGCAGTGATGATGACTATGAAGACGAAGCTGGAGCGGATATCATGGAGTCTTCCACCGATCAAAATTTCTAGTAGACCACCATACTATTAGTAGTACCCCCCTATGTAAATATTAGTAGTCCGAGCACTGTAACGATAGTTAGACCAATTGTATGCCCTTGCTTGAGTGAGTGAGTGATATGATATGATTGTGTTTGTCTCATGTACATATGGGTAGTGTTTTCTCATTAGACCTCACTCTATTCTAATCTCTTCCCTCTAAACCCATCAGATGCCTCTGAGACATGACCTCGGTTTTTCTTTCCCACCGGAGCTCACTTAGTTGATCCAGTAGCAGAATGCCTTGATGCGGTTGTTAGTTCAGAACCAAGGCAACAACAACAACAACAACAACCCACCGCCACCACCCCCATTCGACAACTTAGCCCGTTTTCTGAGGCTGCAGCCACCGGTGTTTTCCAGTAGCACCGAGCCAATAGTTGCTGATGATTGGCTGCGCAAGATTGGGAGATAATTGACCACTGTAGGTTGCATAGATGCTGAGAAGTTGCGTTTTGCCGCACACCAATTGGATGGACCCGCAACCGCATGGTGGAAAAATTACACAACCACTTTTCCTATAGCCAATGTCACTTGGGAGCAGTTTCAGCAAGCATTCCGCACCGCCCACATATCCACTGGAGCTATGAGCATGAAGAAGCGTGAGTTTCACAACTTATGCCAAGGGAACCGTACTGTAGGCCAGTACGTGGAGGAGTTTAGTAAGTTATCCCATTATGCTCCAGACGATGTGGCCACAGATGCCGCAAAGCAGGAGAAGTTTATGGAAGGGTTGAATGATGAGATGAGTATGCAGTTAATGGTGGCAACATTTAACAACCACCAGGAGTTGGTAGATAAAGCCCTCATGATCGAAGGGAAGCAGCAGCAGATAGAGAGCCGCAAGAGGAAATATGGACAAGGGAAGTACAATTCAGGAGCTCAGCAGAAGCTTCGCTTTACCCCGAACTCGGGAGGACTTACCCATAACCATGGAGGCCACACTCACAATGGAGGAAGTTCTCATAATCATAATGGCCCAAGGAATGGGAATGGGAATGGAGCAAGCAGCAATCAGAACCGTTCCAATCCAGCCACACCCGCCAAGAGGGACCTAAGCCACGTTACTTGTTTCAAGTGCGGGAAGACTGGACACTATGCCACCGAGTGCTCTGAAGCGAAGAATGGAAATGGTAATGGGAGCTCTGGGAAGAAGCCCAATCCATTTAACAAAGGACAAGTGAACCACGTGAACGTGGAGGAGGTTGAAGAGCAACCAGATGCGGTTATCGGTAAGTTTTCAGTTAAGTCATTTACTGCAATAATTCTTTTTGATACTGGTGCATCGCATTCATACATATCAAGGGGATTTGTGGATAACTATAAGTTTCCCACTAAAGTTCTTAAGACACCTATACTAGTAACCTCACTCGGAGCCGAGTATATGGCAAGCAGTGGATGTTTTCAGATGCCATTAACCATAGGTAGTCATGTTTTCCCCTCTGACTTGATAATTTTGAAGTCGCAAGGATTGGATGTGATAATAGGAATGGATTGGTTGTCGATGTATGGAGGAAACATTGATTGCGCCACTAAGTCAATTCTGCTTACCACTCCAGAGGGAAAAAGGATCAAGTATGTATCTAGGCATGCGCCAAGGAGAACCCAAGTACATTCTCTCATGGGAGTTGTTCAGGAGGAAATGCATGTTGTGAAGGATTACCCAGATGTATTTCCAGAGGAGTTACCAGGCATGCCGCCAGATCGAGACATCGAGTTTTTGATAGAGTTGTTGCCAGGCACCGGGCCTATATCAAAGAGACCATACCGGATGCCCGCGAATGATCTGGAGGAGATCAAGAAACAGTTTAAGGAGTTATTGGAGAAAGGTTACATCCGACGGAGTTCATCACCATGGGGAGCCCCAGTGCTATTGGTTGAGAAGAAGGATAAGTCTCTGAGAATGGTTGTTGATTATTGGGCATTGAATGAAGTGACAATCAAGAACAAGTACCCACTGCCGATGATCAATGATCTGTTTGACCAGCTGCAAGGAGCTAAAGTGTTTTCAAAGATCGACCGGCGATCAGGTTACCACCAGCTGAAGATTCGAGAAAAGGATATACCTAAGACAAGGTTCACCACATGGTATGGGCTTTATGAGTATACGGTTATGTCATTTGGATTGACTAACGCCCCAGCCTATTTCATGAGTATGATGAATAAGGTGTTCATGGAGTTCTTGGATAAGTTCGTCATGGTGTTCATTGATGATATTTTAGTATACTCAAAGAATGAAGAGGAACATAAGGAACAATTGCGTTTAGTTATCGAGAAACTCAGGGAACATCAGTTGTATGCCAAATTCAGCAAATGTGAGTTTTGGTTGAAGGAAGTTGGATTTATTGGACATGTTATATCGGGAGAAGGTATAGCAGTAGACCCTGCCAAAGTTCAGTCGGTCACTGAGTGGTTGGCACCCACCTCAGTTGGAGAGATCCGCAGTTTTCTTGGACTCGCGGGATACTATGGGAGATTCATTGAAAATTTCTCTAAGATTGCAAAGCCTATGACGACGTTGTTGAATAAGGACACCAAGTTCCATTGGACCGAGGAATGTGAAGCAAGTTTCTAGGAGATAAAGAAACGTTTGACTACAGCCCCAGTGCTGATTCTGCCAGATATACGCAAGGATTTCCAGGTGTATTGCGATGCCTCTTGATAACCCCACAAGTATAGGGGATCGCAACAGTTTTCGAGGGTAGAGTATTCAACCCAAATTTGTTGATTCGACACAAGGGGAGCCAAAGAATATTCTCAAGTATTAGCAGCTGAGTTGTCAATTCAACCACACCTGGAAACTTAGTATCTGCAGCAAAGTGTTTAGTAGCAAAGTAATATGATAGTGGTGGTAACGGTAACAAAGTAAAGACAGCAAAAGTAATGTTTTTGGTATTTTTGTAGTGATTGTAACAGTAGCAACGGAAAAGTAAATAAGCGTAAACCAGTATATGGAAAACTCGTAGGCCCCGGATCAATGATGGATAATTATGCCGGATGTGGTTCATCATGTAACAGTCATAACACAGGGTGACACAGAACTAGCTCTAGTTCATCAATATAATGTAGGCATGTATTCCGTAAATAGTCATACGTGCTTATGGAAAAGAACTTGCATGACATATTTTGTCCTACCCTCCCGTGGCAGCGGGGTCCTATTGGAAACTAAGGGATATTAAGGCCTCCTTTTAATAGAGAACCGGAACAAAGCATTAACACATAGCGAATACATGAACTCCTCAAACTATGGTCATCACCAAGAGTGGTCCCGATTATTGTCACTTCGGGGTTGCCGGATCATAACACATAGTAGGTGACTATAGACTTGCAAGATAGGATCTAGAACTCACATATATTCATGAAAACATAATAGGTTCAGATCTGAAATCATGGCACTCGGGCCCTAGTGACAAGCATTAAGCATAGCAAAGTCATAGCAACATCAATCTCAGAACATAGTGGATACTAGGGATCAAACCCTAACAAAACTAACTCGATTACATGATAAATCTCATCCAACCCATCACCGTCCAGCAAGCCTATGATGCAATTACTCACGCACGGCGGTGAGCATCATGAAATTGGTGATGGAGGATGGTTGATGATGACGACGGCGACGAATCCCCCTCTCCGGAGCCCCGAACGGACTCCAGATCAGCCCTCCCGAGAGAGATTAGGGCTTGGCGGCGGCTCCATATCGTAAAACGCAATGAAACTTTCTCTCTGATTTTTTTCTCCTCGAAAGCCAATATATGGAGTTGGAGTTGGCGTCGGAGGGCCACCAGGGGGCCCACGAGGTAGGGGGGGCGCACCCAGGGGGGAGGGGCGCACCCCCCACCCTCGTGGACAGGGTGTGGGCCCCCTGGTCTTCATCTTTGGCGAGTATTTTTTTATTATTTATTCTAAGATATTCCGTGGAGTTTCAGGTCATTCCGAGAACTTTTGTTTTCTGCACATAAAACAACACCATGGCAATTCTGCTGAAAACAGCGTCAGTCCGGGTTAGTTCCATTCAAATCATACAAGTTAGAGTCCAAAACAAGGGCAAAAGTGTTTGGAAAAGTAGATACGACGGAGACGTATCAACTCCCCCAAGCTTAAACCCTTGCTTGTCCTCAAGCAATTCAGTTGACAAACTGAAAGAGAAAAAGAAAAACTTTTACAAACTCTGTTTGCTCTTGTTGTTGTAAACATGAAAAGCCAGCATTCAAGTTTCAGCAATTATTATGAACTAACCATACTCACAATAACACGTAGGTCTCACAATTACTCATATCAATAGCATAATCAGCTAGCGAGCCATAATAATAAAACTCGGATGACAACACTTTCTCAAAATAATCATAACATGATATAACAAGATGGTATCTCGCTAGCCCTTTCTGAGACCGCAAAACATAAATGTAGAGCACCTTTAAAGATCAAGGACTGACTAAACATTGTAATTCATGGTAAAAGAGATCTAGTCAAGTCATACCCAATATAAACCAATCATAATGAATGCAAACGACAGTGTGCTCTCCAGCGGGTGCTTTTTAATAAGAAGGGTGATGACTCAACATAAAAGTAAATAGATAGGCCCTTCGCAGAGGGAAGCAGGGATTTGTAGAGGTGCCAGAGCTCGATTTTTGAAATAGAGATAAATAATATTTTGAGCGACATACTTTCACTGTCAACGCAACAACTATGAGATGACTGTATCTTCCATACTACATGCATTATAGGCAGTTCCCAAACAGAATGGTAAAGGTTTATACTCCCCCTCCTCCACAAGCATCAATACATGGCTTGCTCGAAACAACGAGTGCCTCCAACATTCAACGGGTCCCAGGGGGAGTTTTGTTTAATTATTTTGATTTGCTTTGATCTTTTTGGATCATGGGACTGGGCATCCCAATTACCGGCCCTTTCTCGTGAATGAGGAGCGGAGTCCACTCCTCTTGAGAATAACCCACCTAGCATGGAAGATATAGGCAACCATAGTTGCACATGAGCTGCTCGAGCATACAAAACAGAATTTCATTTGAAGGTTTGGAGTTTGGCACATACAAATTTACTTGGAACGGCAGGGAGATACCGCATATAGGAAGGGATAGTGGACTCATATGGAACAACTTTGGGGTTTAAGGAGTTTGGATGCACAAGCAGTATTCCCGCTTAGTACAGGTGAAGGCTAGCAAAAGACTGGGAAGCGACCAACTGAGAGAGCGACAACAGTCGTAAACATGCATTAAAATTAATTCAGACCGAATATAAGCATGAGTAGGATATAATCCACCATGAACATAAATATCATGAAGGCTATGTTGATTTGATTCAACTACATGCGTGAACATGTGCCAAGTCGAGTCACTCACTTCATTTAAAGGAGGATACCATCCTATCATACCACATCATAATCATCTCAATAGCATGTTGGCACGCAAGGTTAACCATTATAACTCATAGCTAATCAAGCATGGCACAAGCAACTATAATCTCTAAATGTCATTGCAAATATCTTTACTTCATAATAGCTGAATCAGGAATGATGAATCATCATATTTACAAAAATAAGAGAGGTCGAGTTCATACCAGCTTTTCTCATCCCAATGAGTCCATCATATATCATCATTATTGCCTTTCACTTGCACGACCAAATGGTGTGTATAGTAATAAGAGTGCACGTGCATTGGACTAAGCTGGAATCTGCAAGCATTCAACTCAAGAGAGAAGACAAGTAATATGGGCTCTAAGTTAAATAAACAATCTTGCATATAAGAGCCACTAAGCATTTTCAATATAGTCTTCTCGACCCCCAAAGAAAGGAAAAGAAAAAATAAAAACTATTTACACGGGAAAGCTCCCAACAAGCAAAAGAAGGACCGGAAATATTTTTGGGTTTTCTTTTTAATTCTACTACAAGCACGGAAAGTAGACTAACACTAATTTTTTTTGTTTTTCTTAAGGTTTATTAAACACACAAGAAGAAAGCGGGAAAAAGGAAAATAAACTAGCATGGATATTACAATGAAAGAGTATGAGCACCGACATCTAGCAATGAGTGTGTGTGAACATGAATGTAATGTCGGTGGGAAATACGTACTCCCCCAAGCTTAGGCTTTTGGCCTAAGTTGGTCTATTGCCAGGGATAACCTGGCTGATATCCGTAGGTGAAGCTGGGGTCGTACTGCGATGAAGAATAGTTGGGATCATAATGTGATGAAGAGGACTCTGACTGCCACTGGCTGGAAACCGCCTCAGGATCCCAAGAATAAACAGACATTCGTGGAGGCTCCGGTTCCGAGGCTGGTGCAGGATTCCGATAGGCTTGAACAGCCGCCCACGGAACAATGTAAGTACCTGCAGACAAGTTAAACAAAGAGGGAGAAGGCAAAGTAATAGTCTCAGGGTGATGTTTATCAAAGTACAATTTATATTTAAGCGCCCTTTCGCGATTCTTAACAAGAAAATCATGCGCTACCATACTCTTATAATCTAAATAAGCACGGGGCAGCGCTGTTTCTTCTTTCTCCTCATGCCTAATAGGTATTTCAAAATGTTCAGCTAGGCGTGAAGCATAAATGCCTCCAAAGATGGGGCCCTTAGTACGATTCATACTCAACCGTCTAGCAACAATTCCACCCATACTAACAGAGTTATTGCGGTATAAACCATGGAGCAAAATAATAATATCAAGAATACTAAGGTTCCCACAGTTCCCGCGACCAATCAAGCAGCGACTAGCAAATAAGGCAAAGTAGCGTAAAACAGGGAAATGTATGCTAGTAATTCTTGCATCAGAAACCTTCCTGGTTTCTCCCACAGTGGTAGTGTCAATATAAGCTTCCACTTCATTACGGTGTAGTTCATCTAAAGAACCCTCGAAAGGTATTTTGCAAACCTTGCAAAATGCAGCTAATGTCATCTCCCTAGCAACATCATATAAATGGAACTCTACTGTTGGAGGTGATTTCTTAGGGAAAAAGTAGAAGTTCTGCACAAAAGTATTTGTGAGTAAGAGATACTGATGACGTTGGTCGCGGAGGAAGTTGGTGAGGCCGGCGTTCTCAATCAATAGATAGAAATCTTCATAAATCCCGGCACTCCTCAAGAAGTCATCGGAAGGCCATTCACACGGCCGGACCTCCGCGATACGAGGCAGATTAAATTTGGGCTTCTATTCTTCTTCCTTTTGTTTCTCCTTAGAACTTCGGCTCGACGAGCCCCTCAAAAGTGTCTTCATTATTTCTGAAACAATCTGAAATTTTTAGTAACTTCAAACAAAGTGAACCAACTTCAATAAGATTGATAGCAACTACTCATACAAGTGCCTAGACCATATATCAAGCATTAGAACTACTTGGAACCATATATATATTTGACATGCAAGCTCAAGAACATGGTCACCTATGCAGCACAAATTTGCAATGAATAAAGCACTAGAACAAAAACTAATTGGACCAATGGAGGAGTCACATACGAAGGAACAATCTCCCCAAGCAGTTTTGCGAGAGGTGCTTTGAGCAAGGAGATCAAAAATCGCAGCAAAAGTTGCTGGAACACAAGCTTGAGTTGGTTTTTCGGGTTTGTGCGAGACAGAGGAAGAAGATGGGTGCAGGAATAAGTGGAGGAGGGCCACCATGGGCCCACGAGGTAGGGGGGCGCGCCCTCCACCCTCGTGACCAGGTGGCAGCTCCCCCCGCGGTAATTTTTGCACTAAAAATCCTTAAATATTCCCGAAAAAGTCATATTAAATTAGCATGGCATTCTGAGGACTTTTATTTTCAGGATATTTTTATATTGCACGGATAAGTCAGAAAACAGACAGAAAAATACTATTTTACTTTATTTCTACTAAAGAACAGAAAATATAAAGAGGGTACAGAAGGTTGTGCTTCTAGTTTCATCCATCTCATGCTCATCAAAAAGAATCCACTAACAAGGTTGATCAAGTCTTGTTAACAAACTCATTCCGATAATCATGGAACCGGAGAAATTTCGAATAACACTATGTTACCTCAACGGGGATATGGACATCCCCAACAATAAGTATATCATATTTCTTTTTGACAATAGGAAGAGGAAATTCAAAACCTCCAAATATAATCGATGGAATTTTTCCAATAGAGTTGATACTATAAACTTGAGGTTGTTTCCTCGGAAAGTGCACCGTATGCTCATTACCATTAACATGAAAAGTGACATTGCCTTTGTTGCAATCAATAACAGCCCCTGCAGTATTAAGGAAAGGTCTTCCAAGAATAATAGTCATACTATCATCCTCGGGAATATCAAGAATAACAAAGTTCGTTAAAATAGTAACATTTGCAACCACAATAGGCACATCCTCACAAATACCGACAGGTATAGCAGTTGATTTATTAGCCATTTGCAAAGATATTTCAGTAGGTGTCAACTTATTCAAGTCAAGTCTACGATATAAAGAGAGAGGCATAACACTAACACCGGCTCCAAGATCACATAAAGCAGTTTTAACATAATTTCTTTTAATGGAGTATGGTATAGTAGGTACTCCTGGATCTCCAAGTTTCTTTGGTATTCCACCCTTAAAAGTGTAATTAGCAAGCATGGTGGAAATTTCAGCCTCCGGTATCTTTCTTTTATTAGTAATGATATCCTTAGCATAAGGATTTGTTTTGAGCACATCAGTCAATCGCATACGCAAAAAGATAGGTCTAATCATTTCAGCAAAGCGCTCAAAATCCTCATCATCCTTTTTCTTGGATGGTTTCGGAGGAAAAGGCATGGGTTTCTGAACCCATGGTTCTCTTTCTTTACCATGTTTCCTAGCAATGAAGTCTCTTTTATCATAACGTTGATTCTTTGATTGTGGGTTATCAAGATCAACAACAGGTTCAACTTCTACATCATTATCATTACTAGGTTGAGCATCATCATGAACATCATCATTAACATTTTCACTAGGTTCATGTTCATTACCAGATTGTGTTTCAGCATCAGACATAGAGATATCATTTGGATTATCAGGTGGTTCAGCAATAGGTTCACTAGAAGTTTGCACAGTTCTATCATTTTTTTCTTTTTCTTCCTTTTAGAAGAACTAGGTGCATCAATATTATTTCTTTGAGAATCTTGCTCGATTCTCTTAGGGTGTCCTTCAGGATACAAAGGTTCCTGAGTCATTCTACCAGTTCTAGTAGCCACTCTAATAGCATAATCATCTTTCTTACTATTCATTTCATCAAGCATTTCTTTCTGAGCTTTAAGTACTTGTTCTACTTGAGTGGTAACCATAGAAGCATGTTTGCTAACAAGTTTAAGTTCACCTCTAATATTATCCATATAATCACTCAAGCGTTTAATCATAAAGGTATTCTGCTTTAATTGTCTACCAAAATAAGCATTAAAGTCATCTTGCTTAAACATAAAGTCATCAAACTCATCCAAGCACTGACTAGCAATTTTAGTAGGAGGGACTTCAACTATATCATATCTATAGAGAGAATTTACCTTTACTACCTGTGTCGGGATATCGGGAGGTTCTTCAGTAAATAAGTAATTGAGATCATATACTTCTTCAACAGGCGGTAAATTAAGACCATGTATTTCTTCAATAGGAGGTAAATTCTTAACATCTTCAGCTTTAATACCTTTTTCTTTCATAGATTTCTTTGCCTCTTGCATATCTTCAGGACTGAGAAATAGAACACCTCTCTTCTTCGGAGTTGGTTTAGGAATAGGCTCAGTAATTGGCTCAGGAGCTGGCTCAGGAGTTGGCTCGGGAGGTGGCTCAGGAGGTGCCCAATTATTTTCATTTGCCAACATATTATTCAATAAAATTTCAGCGTCATCCGGTGTTCTTTCCCTGAAAAGAGAACCAGCACAACTATCCAGGTAATCTCTGGAAGCATCAGTTAGTCCATTATAAAAGATATCAAATATTTCAGGTTTCTTAAGAGGATGATCAGGCAAAGCATTAAGTAACTTGAGAAGCCTCCCCCAAGCTTGTGGGAGACTCTCTTCTTCAATTTTCACAAAATTGTATATTTCCCTCAAAGCAGCTTGTTTCTTATGAGCAGGGAAATATTTAGCAGAGAAGTAATAAATCATATCTTGGGGACTTTGCACACAGGCAGCATCAAGAGAATTAAACCATTTCTTAGCATCACCCTTTAATGAGAACGGAAATATTTTGAGTATATAAAAGTGGCGCGATCTCAGATTATTAGTAAACAGGGCAGCTATTTCATCTAACTTACGAAGATGTGCCACAACAGTTTTAGATTCATAGCCATAAAAAGGATCAGATTCAACCAAAGTAATTATATCTGGATCAACAGTAATATCATAATAATCCTGATCAGGAACACAGATAGGTGAAGTAGCAAAAGCAGGGTCGGGTCTCATCCTACCTCTAAAAGATTCCTTACTCCACTTAATTAGTAACCTCTTACGTTCAGGTTTATCCAGACAAGCAAGAATAGCTTCATAAGATTCATTATTAAAAAGATAACCCTCAGGAATAACAGGCATAGGTTCATCATCACTAACATCATCGTGTTTAGGTTCACTAATTTCTCTTTCTCTAGACTTAGAAATTTGCTCATCTAGAAATTCACCAAGTGGCACAGTAGTATCAAGCATAGAAGTAGTTTCATCATAAGTATCATGCATAGCATAAGTGGCATCATCAATAACATGCGACATATCAGAATTCATAGCAGTAGTAGGTTTAGGTGTCGCTAGCTTACTCATAACAGAAGGTGAATCAAGTGCAGAGCTAAATGGTAGTTCCTTACCTCCCCTCGTAGTTGAGGGATGAATTTTTGTCTTAGCGTCTTTCAAGTTCTTCATAGTGTCCAGCAGATATAAATCCCAAGTGACTCAAAGAATAGAGCTATGCTCCCCGGCAACGGCGCTAGAAAAAGGTCTTGATAACCCACAAGTATAGGGGATCGCAATAGTTTTCGAGGGTAGAGTATTCAACCCAAATTTGTTGATTCGACACAAGGGGAGCCAAAGAATATTCTCAAGTATTAGCAGCTGAGTTGTCAATTCAACCACACCTGGAAACTTAGTATCTGCAGCAAAGTGTTTAGTAGCAAAGTAATATGATAGTGGTGGTAATGGTAACAAAGTAAAGACAGCAAAAGTAATGTTTTTGGTATTTTTGTAGTGATTGTAACAGTAGCAACGGAAAAGTAAATAAGCGTAAACCAGTATATGGAAAACTCATAGGCACCGGATCAATGATGGATAATTATGCCGGATGTGGTTCATCATGTAACAGTCATAACATAGGGTGACACAGAACTAGCTCCAGTTCATCAATATAATGTAGGCATGTATTCCGTAAATAGTCATACGTGCTTATGGAAAAGAACTTGCATGACATCTTTTGTCCTACCCTCCCGTGGCAGCGGGGTCCTATTGGAAACTAAGGGATATTAAGGCCTCCTTTTAATAGAGAACCGGAACAAAGCATTAACACATAGTGAATACATGAACTCCTCAAACTATGGTCATCACCGGGAGTGGTCCCGATTATTGTCACTTCGGGGTTGCCGGATCATAACACATAGTAGGTGACTATAGACTTGCAAGATAGGATCTAGAACTCACATATATTCATGAAAACATAATAGGTTCAGATCTGAAATCATAGCACTCGGGCCCTAGTGACAAGCATTAAGCATAGCAAAGTCATAGCAACATCAATCTCAGAACATAGTGGATACTAGGGATCAATCCCTAACAAAACTAACTCGATTACATGATAAATCTCATCCAACCCATCACAGTCCAGCAAGCCTATGATGCAATTACTCACGCTCGGCAGTGAGCATCATGAAATTGGTGATGGAGGATGGTTGATGATGACGACAGCGACGAATCCCCCTCTCCGGAGCCCCAAACGGACTCCGGATCAGCCCTCCCGGGAGAGATTAGGGCTTGGCAGCGGCTCCGTATCGTAAAACGTGATGAAACTTTCTCTCTCATTTTTTTCTCCTCGAAAGCCAATATATGGAGTTGGAGTTGGCATCGGAGGGCCACCAGGGGGCCCATGAGGTAGGGGGGCGCGCCCAGGGGGGAGGGGCGCGCCCCCCACCCTCGTGGACAGGGTGTGGGCCCCCTGGTCTTCATCTTTGGCGAGGATTTTTTATTATTTATTCTAAGATATTCCATGGAGTTTCGGGTCATTCTGAGAACTTTTGTTTTCTGCACATAAAACAACACCATGGCAATTCTGCTGAAAACAGCGTCAGTCCGGGTTAGTTCCATTCAAATCATACAAGTTAGAGTCCAAAACAAGGGCAAAAGTGTTTGGAAAAGTAGATATGACGGAGACGTATCACCTCTCGCCTAGGACTTGGAGGAGTACTTATGCAAGACGGAAGAGTTGTTTGATATGCCTCACGACAACTTCGACCTCATGAGTTGAATTATTCCACACATGACTTGGAGTTGGCAGCCGTAGTGCATGCACTCAAGACCTGGAGACATTTTCTTATTGGGAACCATTGTGATGTGTACACGGATCATAAGAGTTTGAAGTACATTTTCACACAGAAGGAGTTGAACCTCAGGCAAAGGAGATGGTTGGAGCTTATAAAGGATTATGATATGAAGTTGCACTATCATCCAGGCAAGGCCAATGTTGTAGCAGATGCTTTGAGCCAGAAGAGTTATGCCAATACCTTAGTAATAGGAGGTTTGCCAAGGGAGTTAGCAGAAGATTTCAGGGATCTACGTTTAGAGATTGTTCTTAGAGGTTTTGTTACAACCATGGAAGTACAGTCGACCTTGTTGGGAAAGATTCGAGAAGCCCAGAAGGATGACAAAGAAATTGTCGAGATAAAGGAGAATATGAGTGAAGGCAAAGCCAAAGGTTTTCGTGAGGATGAGCACGACACCTTGTGGTTTGAGGACCATGTATTTGTGCCCAATAATGTCGAGATCATAAAGTTAATACTACAGGAAGCTCATGACTCACCATACTCGATACACCCCGAAAACACCAAGATGTATTTGGATTTGAAGGAGCGTTTCTGGTGGACTGGAATTGTCGTGGGTTTGTCACGGCAGATGTCCTTGTGAAAGGACTTAGTTGTGGAGCCATCGCTACGGGTTAGCTTTAAGGGGTTAAACCGGACAAGGGGACACGGGGAATTTTATACTAGTTCGGCCCCTTCGAGGAAGGTAAAAGCCTATGTCTAGTTGTGATTGGTATTGCTAGGGTTTCGAAGGCCAGGGAGCGAATTCGCTTTGTCTGGCTCTCGAGTTGTTGTCTCCCCCTAAACCGCTGCCGGGTCGTCCCTTTATATACATAGGTTGACACCCGCCGGTTTACAGAGTCCCGAAGCCGGATTATAAACGTATCCAGTTCGGTCTCTATCCTTCCTATCTTACAATACAAATTACATGACTAAGCTGGTTTACATTTACAGGCTTTAACCCGCCTTCGGGCCTTGGGCCTCCATGAAGCGCCATCATCCTTGCATTTTTATGGGCTTCTAATCTTCAAGGAGTCAACCCGGCTACATAAGGCCGGTTTACCTCCAGTAGTAATATCCCCAACATTAGGCCCCAGATTGGTTTGAACTCGTTCATGTCAATCTTCTATAATTAGAAAAATTCTTCCCTCATATCTTCACCTTGATCTTGTAAACCGCCGTGACGTCATACTTCAAGATTAGGATAAACCATCCTGACGTCATCCATTCGTTGATGTCGAAGATTACCTTCATTTAATATGTCTTCAGCCATCGAGGCGACACCCTTATTAACTTATCCATTTTTGGGCTCCTCGATTCCCGCACTTGCCGTTTCATCTCTTCGCCTTATAAATAGGGACAGCGGACCCCTTTTCTTTTCTTTCCGCTACCCATTCATCTCTTCTTCTTCCTCTCGACGACCTCGCACCCGAGCGCCGCCGTCATCTTCGAACTCCGCCTCTGCTTCGTCGTTGGCCGCTGCATCAACCTGTTTGCACCAGAGTTCCACAGCGCCCTTCTGCTGCTTCCGCCGTCGCAGTAAGTCTTTTCCCCTTTCTTTCTTAGATCCATTAGGGTTTCCTTGTTCTTCATTGTTCTTGAGGTTCATCAGAGCTTTCAATGTTGCTCTTTCATGGCCTTTAGGTGAATACTTCATATCTGACGTACTCCTTGCCGTAGCTAACCTTCCCTTGTCACCACAAACCCTTATGCGCAAAGAACTGATCTAGTCATTCATAAGTTACTTCGGTTCTACACCCCTTCTAGATCCAATTATTTTTACTTTTCTGTCTTATCTTAGATCCGAAAATTTCATATGTCACTGTGAGATCTGTTTCTACGTCCCTGTGAGATCTGTTTCTCCTTACACCAACATAGGCGGTTTAACCTTGTATAAGCAGTCTATGCCATTAGCCCTTTGATAAACCGGAGGAGCATTTTACCTTCATAATTATGCTCCTGTTTAACAGTGTCTGAATAATCCTGTACTAATATACCCTTTTTCCCTTATTGCATTAGTCTCCGGTTTACACAATTTCACATATCAATATGTTTCTTACTCCCTTGTATCTTGCATATATCATGCGTAATTTATAAACCGGCCTTTCATTTTCAGCTTTTTTTTGTTTTGCAATGGCCAAACAATTCACTGCCTGCAACTGGGCTCGTTCCCGGGTTACTGAGACTCAGTTGAATGAGATGGTTAGCATCGGCTCCCTGTCTAAGAAAACTAAAATCAAATGGCGAGTTCCAGGAACAGAAAATCCTCCAACCCCAAGGCAAGGCGAGGTGATGGTCTTTGTTGACCATATAGGTTGTGGCTTCAAACCTCCAGGGTCAAAGTTTTATCGAGATGTGCTTGCCAGCTTCCAACTTCATCCGCAAGATATTGGTCCCAACTCGGTTTCCAATTTATGCAACTTCCAGGTCTTTTGTGAAGTATATTTACAAGAAGAACCAACTGCATAACTGTTTCGGGATTTCTTTCACTTAAACCGGCGCACAGAGTTTGTAAATGGCCCGAACACAGAACTTGGTGGTGTCTCGATTCAAAAGCGGAAAGAAGTTGAATTTCCTCATGCCAAACATCACAACCACCCAAAGGAATGGAATCAAACTTGGTTTTATTGCAGAGACACTTCGCCTGAAGATGAAAACCCCCTCCCCGGCTTTCCTGATCACAGACTATCCAATACTCACCCCATGCCACAATGCCTGAGCTCTTCAGAAAGGGCGAAATATGCTCCTCAACTCGCCAAACTCCGGGCCTTTATGGCAAACGGTTTAACAGGCGTGGACTTTGTGCGCTGTTGGATATCCTGGAGTATCTTGCCGCTAAGCCGGCGTCCCGGTTTAATGTGTGAATATACCGGTGAGGTTGACGACCCTCAACGTCATTGCAACATCCAATTATCCGAGGAAGAAGTCATTGAAGGTGTAAAGAAGATTCTGAATGAGTCGGAACTGGTTTGTAGTCAAACCGGTCTGAGTCCCTTCTATGCCAAGAACAAACTGCCTGCTGTAAGCATTATATTTCCCCCTCATTCTTAATGTTTTTAGCTTATGAAACATGTAATCCTTCTTCTTTATATACAGGGAGATGACCCCTTCTGGAAACGGAAAACCGTAGAGAAAGCGGCAAAGCCGACTGGAGATAAAGCGGTCAAGCCATCCCGCCCAAAGACAAAAGCCGTAAAGCGGACGTCAAAACGAAAAACAACTGACCGGATTAACATGGAGCTTGATGATGACACTGATGATCCAGAAGTTGAGGTAGAACTTGACTCACTTGGCTCTCTTTTCATGCATATCATTAACAATGATCTTCCTCAGGAGGACGCAGAAGCTAGTCAAGCTGATGATGTAGAGGTAATTACCCTTTCCTCCGGTTCAGACTCTATGCCAACACAAAAAACTCGCCAAGCAGTCCGGAAAGTAAGCTTTTCTCATCCTCTTGTTCACTTGGATCCAACATTTATTTTGAAGACTCAGCAGCATGAAGCTCGCCGGACAACCCGGCACAGTGGCCAACAGGTCACTTCAGCCGGTTTACCTGATACTCCGGTTCGGAAGCGCCGGTCTAAGGTCTCTCCTACTTCTGACCACTCTTACCCCAAGGCAGGTTATTTCAGACAACCTCTTAATCTGTCCGATTCAAATTATCAGGTGACACCTCCTTCATCTTCTGGTGAATCGACAGCAACTCAACTCCCCCCTTTGAAAACTGTGGCCGGGTAAGTTGTAAAAACCTTTCCTTTGAATGCACCATAAATCCTTTGAATAGGATGTTAATCCTCTTTTATTCTATTTGTAGGGCCAAAGCCAGACCCAGTAAGAAAGCTCGGACCACCAATCCGCTCGAAGATCCGGTCGCCGAAGAAGGAGAACCAAGAGGTGAACCGGAACAAACTCGTGAACCGGAAAGCCCTCATCCTGAAGCTGCTTCTGATAACCCGCCCCTTGAAGGCCAAAATACTGATGAACTAGCAGACGCTGATCCTGCCGCGCCTGATGCTGAACCGGCAGAACCAAACCGGGCTAGCCCTGTGAAAGATGCTGAAATTCCAATATCATCCACCAAAAACCCTGAAGGCCAAGGTGATGACGTTATTATTACTGGAATGGGCCATAGCTCTCCTGGCCGTCCCGTCATTTTGGCTCAACACAGTGCCAAAGAAGAGCAAGCTGCCGGGGAGAAAGGTAAATGGAGCAGCGATTTATCAAGCTATGCTCATCTTAACGCTGATGAGCTCCATTCTGGCTTCTTGAACCATCTGCACTCAAACCGGGATTATGAAACCGGTTTGGTGAACTTGATGAAAGAGCGATATGAGGTAAATTCCTCTCCCTTTGTGTATTGATTTATAGATGAAACACTATCCCAAATAGCCCCCAAGGGCCGTTTTATGATTGTTAATCACAAACCGGGTCTTTGTAACACTTTAAGCATCTCATCATTGATCCTTGTAATGGCAGGTTGCTAATAATAGATAAGACTCATCTTG
Source organism: Triticum urartu (assembly GCF_003073215.2). Taxonomy (NCBI): domain Eukaryota; kingdom Viridiplantae; phylum Streptophyta; class Magnoliopsida; order Poales; family Poaceae; genus Triticum; species Triticum urartu. The sequence goes on from NC_053025.1 coordinate 564,173,414, forward strand.
AAAAAATTAGATAACTTTCCGTAGCATAGACCCCAAAGGCCGGTTTAACTTGGCAAGTTAATCCGGTTTTTAACCCACACATCTGTTTTAGAACAAACGCACATTAGCCCCCAAGTGTCAAGGATAATGCTTGCATTGTTCTAGAGATTTGTATAAAGTGTAGTACTTGAAAGCAAATAGGCATTAGCCCCCAAGTATGAAGTGCATAACTTTGTTATACGCTTTGTACTTTAGCACATATATATGTTGTTTGTTTAACATACCTTCAACATGGCAGACTGAACTGAGAAGCAAAGATGCCCGAAATTCTGACTTGCAAGAGAATGTGAAGTCACAACAAGCCGAGGCTGCAAAGGCCAAAGAGGAGCTGACCCAGGCCCTGGCCATAATGGAGAAGCTGAAAGAATCCTTCAACCAAGAGCGTGCTGAATGGGAAACCGAGAAATCTGGTTTAACCAAAAGAGCTGTAGACGCCGAGGCAGCCCTGAAGCCAGTGGTTGAAGAACTAGCCGGTTTGAAACGCCAAATCAATGCTATGACCTTTGCTATCTTTGGTAAGTGTCTGCTTATGTGTGTTGCGCCAGTCAATGAATCTTATAACTGACCAAAATGTTGATAAAATCTTTGGCAGGCACTCGGATCGCTCATCTTGGTACAGATATGCGGATGAAGCTCAAAGCGGCATATACATTGGTTGAACAGCTATACTCTGGGTCTCAACGGGTTATTAGCACGGCAGCTTATAACAAACCGGCTCCAACTTTGATTAAGGAGACCCTTGAGAAGCTGGGCATGTTACCAGCCCGTATTGCCGAGTTGAAGAGAGCAGCTGCCAGAGCAGGAGCTTTAACCGCCCTTATTCGAGCCAAAGCCTGGATTCTAGACCTTGAAGCGGAGGATATCATTAAAGGATACCCAGGCGTTAAAGAAGACGGTTCAAACTTCAACAATGATGATCTTCGGCGGCTGACCAAACAGATGCGGCCAGCAGCCAGCAAGTTGGCTGATGATACCGATTTGTCCCATTTTCAACCGTTTTATGATGCAGAAGGGAAAAGACAGCCGGCTGACATCCATGAAGTCGAAGAACTTGTGCCTCCGATTCATAAGCACGCTTACGCCCCTGATATTAACCCTTCCAATCTTATCCATGAGGAAGCAGTGTTCCAAGCGTTAACTGGAATCGATTGGTCAACGGCTGATTTCCAGCGTCTGGGGAGGGATGAAGAAGTGCCTACACCAACTGACCCTCAACCGTCAACCCGTCGCGATGAAGAGTCCTGATCCGGTCGCCGGTTTATATGGCTACTGTGAAAAACAATGATACTATTTGAGCCGCTTTGAAGCTTCATGTAATAGGATAGTTGAAACTCCGTTATCTGCCATGCCATCGAGCATGTTTTGTAATACTTTGTGACAATATGTGCCGCCCTTTGGGATATATTTATGCATAACCCATGATGAATTGCGTTCCTGGGTACAACAACTTAAAAGTATCTAGCGGTTTACCGCTAGACGTGTCATGGTGTCCATGAAGTATATAGTACCTAGATGAATAATCAAGTGTTTGTACAAAAGGTAATGTATAGAACATACCTCATTGGTGGACCAAATGTGTATACGACAAAGGTGTTAATACCAATCTGAAACGTTGATAACTCTATCTTCATAATGCCGGTCTATATATTAAACCGGACCGGGATAACCACCGGAATTTCTTTATAACACGGGCGATTTAGTCAAACCAGACCGGGTCAATGAACACCGGTTTATAATTGATCATGTGCCCACAACTTGTAGTTGAGAAGCAAGCCGGGTCAAGGATGCCGGTTTATCAAAAAATACTTATGATTTTCAACAAACAAAATTCAAACAGGAAAATATGCAAGGCTTTTTACGAGCTGCCAGGCTCCAAATCGAGGCTTTTCATGGGCTGCCAGGCCTCTGAGTTAAACCATTTAACAAAGCCTTTTAAGATGGGCCTCCAATTAACCAATCATCGTTTTAACTGTGACAAGTTCAGGGTCTGTAAAAGATTGACTTGTCAAACGTTCGATGGGTCATACCAGGATTACCTGGACAGGAGTGGCTTACTTGATGAAGGCAGGTTAACCCGGGTTTTTAGGTGAATACACCAGGCTTCCAAGCCGTGGCTTTATAGCCAATTACGAGGGTCCTTTCAAACTCTTTGTTGCTTTGCAAAAAGAGCCCCCAAGTAACTTTGTGAGTGATGCTCAGTGTGTGACTATGTTTGAGTTTGTACTGTGTACAACACTCTCTTTGGCTTCACAAATTTTTCCCTTTGTGGCTTAAATGCCTATCAAGAGGTGTAGCTATGGTGTGAGGACAACCAAGCCCCCTAGTGATATCCCTTCGTGGTTTAAAAACCGATCAAGAGGTGTAGCTGTAGTTCAAGGATGACCAAGCCCCCTAGTGATTTTCTTTATATCTATGCAGCTGCTAAAGCCGGATTAACAAAAATTCCGCTTTGTCAGTTAACTTGTAAAAGCACACACATGATATAAAAAGAACAAATACCCCGCTTATAACGGAGGCTCCGGTTTATTATATGATATATACACTGTCATAAATATGTACAGATGAAGAGCCTATGGCTTCAAGTATAGTAAGGCCGAAGGAGAGCTATGTTCCATGGCCGCTTGGTCTCCTCCTCTGATTGACGTGAGTCTTCATGCTCTCGAACATCAATGAGGTAGTAAGATCCGTCGTGCAGATTTTTGCTGACCACAAAGGGTCCTTCACAAGGTAGGGATAACTTGTGCATATCAGTCTGATCCTGGATGAGCCGGAGCACCAAATCACCTTCTTGAAAGGTTCTGGTTTTAACCCGGTGGTTGTGATAACGTCAGAGATCTTGTTGATAAATCGCCGATCGTGCTGCTGCAAGATCACGCTCTTCATCCAACAGGTCCAGTGAATCCTGACGTGCCTTCTCATTATCAGCTTCAACATAAGCTGCCACACGGGGTGAATCGTGACGGATGTCACTAGGAAGAACCGCCTCCGCTCCATAGACCATGAAGAAGGGTGTGTAACCCGTAGACCTATTGGGTGTGGTGTTGATGCTCCATAACACAGAAGGTGGCTCCTCAACCCAACAACCCGGCGTCCGCTTTAAGGGAACCATAAGCCTTGGTTTGATACCCCGTACAATTTCTTGATTTGCCCTTTCTACTTGACCATTAGATTGGGGGTGAGCCACCGATGCTAGATCAAGCCGGATGTGCTCACGTTGACAGAATTCTTCCATCTCCCCTTTTGACAGATTAGTACCATTATCTGTTATAATGCTATGTGGAAAACAAAACTGGAATATCACCTTCTTGATGAATTGAACCGTCGTGGCTGCATCACACTTGCTGACTGGCTCTGCCTGTTGGGGAACGTAGCAGAAATTCAAAATTTTCTACGCATCACCAAGATCAATCTATGGAGTAATCTAGCAACGAGGGGAAGTAGAGTGCATCTACATACCCTTGTAGATCGCTAAGCGGAAGCGTTCAAGTGAACGGGGTTGATGGAGTCGTACTCGTCATGATTCAAATCACCGATGATCCTAGTGCCGAACGGACGGCACCTCCGTGTTCAACACACGTACAGCCCGGTGACGTCTCCTACGCCTTGATCCAGCAAGGGGAGAAGGAGAGGTTGGGGAAGACTCCATCCAGCAGAAGCACGATGGCATGGTGGTGGTGGAGGAGCGCGGGACTCCAGCAGGGCTTCGCCAAGCACTACGGGAGACGAGGAGGGAGAGGGGTAGGGCTGCGCCAACAGGGAGAGCAAATCACATGTGTTGGGCAGCCCCAAACCTCAAGTATATATATAGGGGGAGGGGAGGGGCTGCGCCCCCACCTAGGGTTCCCTACCTAGGGGTGGCGGCAGCCCCCAGATCCCATCTGGGAGGCGGCCAAGGGGGAGAGAGAGGGGCGCACCTAGGGTGGGCCTTAGGGCCCATCTGCGCCTAGGGTTTGCCCCCTCTCCTCTTGAGGACGCCTTGGGCCTTGGTGGGAGGCGCCCCAGCCCACCTAGGGGCTGGTCCCTTCCCACTATTGGCTCATGTAAGCCTCCGGGGCTGGTGGCCCCACCTGGTGGACCTCCGGACCCCTCCGGTGGTCCCGGTACACTACCGGTGATGCCCAGAACACTTCCGGTGGCCAAAACCATACTTCCTATATATCAATCTTTACCTCCGGACCATTCCGGAACTCCTAGTGACGTTCGAGATCTCATCCGGGACTCCGAACAACATTCGGTAACCGCGTACATACTTTCCCTATAACCCTAGCGTCATCGAACCTTAAGTGTGTAGACCCTACGGGTTCGGGAACCATGCAGACATGACCGAGACAACTCTCCGGTCAATAACCAACGGCAGGATCTGGATACCCATGTTGGCTCCCACATGTTCCACGGTGATCTCATCGGATGAACCACGATGTCAAGGACTTAATCAATCCCGCATACAATTCCCTTTGTCCAGCGGTATTGTACTAGCCCGAGATTCGATCGTCGGTATCCCGATACCTTGTTCAATCTCGTCACCGGCAAGTCTCTTTACTCGTTCTGTAACACATCATCCCGTGATCAACTCCTTGATCACATTGTGCACATTGTGATGACGTCCTACCGAGTGGGCCCAGAGATACCTCTCCGTTTACACGGAGTGACAAATCCCAGTCTCGATTCGTGCCAACCCAAAAGATACTTTCGGAGATACCTATAGTGTACCTTTATAGCCACCCAGTTACGTTGTGATGTTTGGCACACCCAAAGCACTCCTACGGTATCTGGGAGTTGCACAATCTCATGGTCTAAGGAAATGATACTTGACATTAGAAAAGCTTTAGCATACGAACTACACGATCTTTGTGCTAGGCTTAGGATTGGGTCTTGTCCATCACATCATTCTCCTAATGATGTGATCCCGTTATCAACGACATCCAATGTCCATGGTCAGGAAACCGTAACCATCTATTGATCAACGAGTTAGTCAACTAGAGGCTTACTAGGGACATGGTGTTGTCTATGTATCCACACATGTATCTGACTTTCCTATCAATACAATTCAAGCATGGATAATAAACGATTATCATGAACAAGGAAATATAATAATAACCAATTTATTATTGCCTCTAGGGCATATTTCCAGCAGTCTCCCACTTGCACTAGAGTCAATAATCTAGTTCACATCACCATGTGATTAACACTAACAGGTCACATCGCCATGTGGCCAACATCCAAAGAGTCTACTAGACTCAATGATCTAGTTCACATCACTATGTGATAAACACTCAAAGAGTTCTGGGTTTGATCATGTTATGCTTGTGAGAGAGGTTTTAGTCAACGGGTCTTGCCATATTCAGATCCCTATGTATTTCACAAAACTTTATATCGTAGATGCTGCTACCATGTTCCACTTGGAGCTATTCCAAATTGTTGCTCCATTATACGTATCCGGTATTTCTACTCAGAGCTATCCGGATAGGTGTTAAGCTTGCATCGACGTAACTCTTTACGTCGAACTCTTTATCACCTCCATAACCGAGAAACATTTCCTTATTCCTCTAAGGATAATTTTGACCGCTATCTGGTGATCTACTCCTAGATCACCTTTGTACCCTCTTGCCAGACATGTGGCAAGGCACACATCAGGTGCGGTACTCAGCATGGCATATCGTATAGAGCCTATGACAAGAGCATAGGGGACGACCTTCGTCCTTCCTCTTTCTTCTGTCGTGGTCAATCTTCGAGTCTTACTCAACTTCACACCTTACAACTCAGGTGAGAACCCCTTCTTTGACTGATCTATTTTGAACTCTTTCAAAAACATGTCAAGGCGTGCGTTCTTTGAAAGTATCATCAGGCTTCTTGATCTATTTCTATAGATCTTGATGCCCAATATGTAAGCAGCTTTATCCAGGTCTTCCTTTGAAAATCACTCTTCAAACAACTGTTTATGCTTTCCAGAAATTCTACATTATTTCAGATCAACAATATGTCATCCACATATACTTATCAGAAATATTGTAGTGCTCCCATTCACTTTCTTGTAAATACAAGTTTCTAATAAACATTGTATAAACCTAAAAGCTTTGATCACTCCATCAAAACATATATTCCGATTCCAAGATGCTTGCTCTAGTCCATAGAAGGATTGCTGGAGCCAGCATACCTTTTAGCATCCTTAGGATCGACAAAACCTTTTATTGTATCACATACAACTTTTCTTACGAAAACTGGTAAGAAAACTTGTTTTGACATCCATCTGTAAGATTTCATAATCGAAAAATACAGCTAATGCTATCATGATTCCGACGGACTTAAGCATCGCTACGGGTGAGAAATTCTCATCATAGTCAACTCCTTGAACTTGTGAAAAGATTCTTTCCCACAAGTCGAGCTTCATAGACGGTAACATTACCGCCCACGTTCGTCTTCTTCTTAAAGATCCATTTATCTCTATGGCTCGCCGATCATCGGGCAAGTCCACCAAAGTCCATACTTTGTTCTGATATATGGATCCTATCTCGGATTTCATGGCTTCTAACCATTTGTTGAAATACGGGCCCACCATCGCTTCCCCATAGATCGTAGGTTCATTGTTGTCTAACAACATGATATCTAAGACAGGATTACCGTACCACTTAGGAGTAGTACATATCCTTGTCGACCTACGAGGTTCGATAGCAACTTGATCCGAAGCTTCATGATCACTATCATTAACTTCCTATTCAACAGACGTAGGCGCCACAGAAAACATCTTTCTGTGTTGTGTCACTCTCTAGTTGAAGTAAAGGTTCGACAACCTCATCAAGTTCTATCTTCCTCCCACTCAATTCTTTCGAGAGAAACTCCTTCTCGAGAAAGGACCCGTTCTTAGCGACAAACAATTTGCCCTTGGATCTGAGATAGAAGGTATACCCAACTGTCACCCTTGGGTATCCTATGAAGATGTGTTTGTCCGCTTTGGGTTCGAGCTTCTTCGGCTGAAGCATTAAGCATCGCAGCCCCAAACATTAAGAAACGACAACTTTGGTTTCTTGCCAAACCATATTCTTACGACGTCATCTCAACGGACTTAGATGGTGTCCTATCCAAAGTGAATGCAGCTGTCTCTAACGCATAACCTCAAAATGAAAACGGTAGATTGGTAAGAGACATCATAGATCGCACCATATCTCATAGGGTTCGATTACAACGTCCGGACACACCATTACCTTGTGGTGTTCCAGGTGGCTTCAACTGTGAAACAATTCCACAATGTCTTAAGTGATTGCCAAACCCATAACTCGGAAAATCCCCTTTTGATCAGATCATAGGAACATGATCTTCTTTGTTATGATGATTCTTAACTTCACTCTGAAATCGCTTGAACTTTTCAAACGTTTCAGACTTGTGCTTCATTAAGTAAATATACCTATATCTACTCAAATCGTCAGTGAAGATGAGAAAATAGCGATATCCATCGCACGCTTCAATTCTCATTGGATCACACGCATCAGCATGTATGATTTCCAACAAGTCACTTGCCCGTTTCATTGTACCTGAAAACGGGGTCTTAGTCATCCTGCCCATGAGGCATGGCTCGCATGTGTCAAGCGATTCAAAATTAAGTGACTCCAAACATCCAACAACATGGAGTTTCTTCATGCATCTTACGCCAATATGACCTAAGCGGCAGTGCCACAAGAAAATGGTACTATCATTATTAACTCTACATCTTTTGGCGTGAACATGTGTATCACCACGACCGAGATTCAATGAACCATTCACATAGGGTGCATGACCATGAAAGGTATCATTCATGTAAACATAATAACCATTATTCTCTAACTTAAATGAATGACCGTATTGCAATGAACATGATCAAATCATATTCATGCTCAACGTAGACACCTGATAACATTTATCCAGGTTCAATACTAATCCCGAAGGCAGATGGAGCATGCGATGGTGATCTCATCAACTTTGGAAACACTTCCAACACACATCATCACCTCGCCCTCAGCCAGTCTCCGTTTAGTCGTAGCTTTTGCTTCAAGTCACCAATAATAGTAACTGAACCGGTATCCAATACCCAGGTGCTACCAGGAGTACTAGTGAGGTACACATTAATAACACGTATATACTTTGTTGAAGTTTCCAACCTTCTTATCTACCATGCATTTGGGGTAATTCCGCTACCAGTGACCGTTCCCCTTACAATAGAAGCAATTAGTCTCGGGTTTGGGTTCAACCTCGGGTTCCTTCACTTGAGCAGCAACTGGTTTGCCATCCATATGAAGTTTCCCTTCTAGCCCTTGCCCTTCTTGAAACCAGTGGTCTTATTAAACCATCAACACTTGATGCTCCTTCTTGATTTCTACCTTTTGCGGTCTTAAGCACCGTGAACAGCTCCGGGATCAACTCCATCCCTTGCCTGTCATAGTTCATCACGAAGATCTAGTAGCTTAGTGACAGTGGCTAGAGAACTTTATCAATCACTATCTTATCTGGAAGTTTAACTCCCACTTCATTTAAGTGATTGTAGCACCCAGACATTCTGAGCACATGCTCACTAGCTGAGCTATTCTCCTCCATCTTGTTGGCTAAAGAACTTGTCAGAGGTCTCATACCTCTCAACACGGGCATGAGCCTGAAATCCCAATTTCAGCTCTTGGAACATCTCATATGTTCTATGGCGTTCAAAACGTCATTGGAATCCCGATTCTAAGCCGTAAAGTATGGTGCACTAAACTATCAAGTAGTCATCAGGATGTGTCTGTCAGGTGTTCACAACATCCACAGACGATGTTGTAGGGGTTTGCACATCGAGCGGTGCATCAAAGACGGCAGCCTTCTGTGTAGCAGTGAGGACACTCCTCGGACTACGGACCCAGTCCGCATCATTGCTTACAATATCTTTCAACTTAATCTTTCTCTAGGAACGTATTGAAACAGGGAGCTACAACGTGAGCTATTTATCTACAACATATTTGCAAAGACAATTTAGATTATGTTCATGATAATTGAGTTCATCTAATGAACTCCCACTCAGATAGACATCCCTCTAGTCATCTAAGTGAAACATGATCCGAGTCAACTAGGCCGTGTCCGATCATCACGTGAGACGGACTAGTCAACATCGGTGAACATCTTCATGTTGATCGTATCTTCTATACGACTCATGCTCGACCTTTCGGTCTTCCGTGTTCCGAGGCCATGTCTGTACATGCTAGGCTCGTCAAGTCAACCTAAGTGTTTTTGCTGTGTAAATCTGGCTTACACCCGTTGTATTCGAACGTTAGAATCTATCACACCTGATCATCACGTGGTGCTTCGAAACAACGAACCTTCGCAACGGTGCACAGTTAGGGGGAACACCTTTCTTGAAATTTTAGTGAGGGATCATCTTATTTAAGCTACCGTCGTTCTAAGCAAATAAGATGTAAAACATGATAAACATCACATGCAATCAAATAGTGACATGATATGGCCAATATCATTTTGCTCCTCTCGATCTCCATCTTCGGGGCTCCATGATCATCGTTGTCACCGGCATGACACCATGATCTCCATCATCGTGTCTTCTTAAAGTTGTCTCGTCATCTATTACTTCTACTACTATGGCTAACGCTTTAGCAATAAAGTAAAGTAATTACATGGCGTTTATGTTGACACGCAGGTCATAAATAAATTAAGACAACTCCTATGGCTCCTGCCGGTTGTCATACTCATCGACATGCAAGTCGTGATTCCTATTACAAGAACATGATCAATCTCATACATCACATATATCATTCATCACATCCTTTTGGCCATATCACATCACAAGGCATATGCTGCAAAAACAAGTTAGACGTCCTCTAATTGTTGTTGCAAGTTTTTTACATGGCTGCTATAGGTTTCTAGCAAGAACGTTTCTTACCTACGCGAAAACCACAACGTGATATGCCAATTTCTATTTACCCTTCATAAGGACCCTTTTCATCGAATCCGATCCGACTAAAGTGGGAGAGACAGACACCCGCTAGCCACCTTATGCAACTAGTGCATGTCAGTCGGTGGAACCAGTCTCACGTAAGAGTACATGTAAAATCGGTCTGGGCCGCTTCATCCCACAATGTCGCCGAATCAAGATAAGACTAGTAACGGCAAGTAAATTGACAAAATCAACGCCCACAACTGATTTGTGTTCTACTCGTGCATAGAAACTACGCATAGACCTAGCTCTGATACTAAAGTTGGGGAACGTAACAGAAATTCAAAATTTTCTACGCATCACCAAGATCAATCTATGGAGTAATCTAGCAACGAGGGGAAGCAGAGTGCATCTACATACCCTTGTAGATCGCTAAGCGGAAGCGTTCAAGTGAACGGGGTTGATGGAGTCGTACTCGTCGTGATTCAAATCACCGATGATCCTAGTGCCGAACGGACGGCACCTCCGTGTTCAACACACGTACAGCCCGGTGACGTCTCCTATGCCTTGATCCAGCAAGGGGAGAAGGAGAGGTTAGGGAAGACTCCATCCAGCAGCAGCACGACGGCGTGGTGGTGGTGGTGGAGCGTGGGACTCCAGCAGGGCTTAGCCAAGCACTACGAGAGACGAGGAGGGAGAGGGGTAGGGCTGCGCCAACAGGGAGAGCAAATCACATGTGTTGGGCAGCCCCAAACCTCAAGTATATATAGGGGGAGGGGAGGGGCTGTGCCCCCACCTAGGGTTCCCTCCCTAGGCTGGCGGCAGCCCCCAGATCCCATCTGGGAGGCGGCCAAGGGGGAGAGAGAGGGGCGCACCTAGGGTGGGCCTTAGGGCCCATCTGCGCCTAGGGTTTGCCCCCTCTCCTCTTGAGGACGCCTTGGGCCTTGGTGGGAGGCGCCCCAGCCCACCTAGGGGCTGGTCCCTTCCCACTATTGGCCCATGTAAGCCTCCGGGGCTGGTGGCCCCACCTGGTGGACCTCCGGACCCCTCCGGTGGTCTCGGTACACTACCGGTGATGCCCGGAACACTTCCGGTGGCCAAAACCATACTTCCTATATCAATCTTTACCTCCGGACCATTGCGGAACTCCTCGTGACGTCCAGGATCTCATACGGGACTCCAACAACATTCGGTAACCACGTACATACTTTCCCTATAACCCTAGCGTCATCGAACCTTAAGTGTGTAGACCCTACGGGTTCGGGAACCATGCAGACATGACCGAGAAAACTCTCCGGTCAATAACCAACAGCGGGATCTGGATACCCATGTTGGCTCCCACATGTTCCACGATGATCTCATCGGATGAACCACGATGTCAAGGACTTAATCAATCCAGCGGTATTGTACTTGCCCGAGATTTGATCGTCGGTATCCCGATACCTTGTTCAATCTCGTCACCGGCAAGTCTCTTTACTCATTCTGTGACACATCATCCTATGATCAACTCCTTGATCACATTGTGCACATTGTGATGATGTCCTACCGAGTGGGCCCAGAGATACCTCTCCGTTTACACGGAGTGACAAATCCCGGTCTCGATTCGTGCCAACCCAACAGATACTTTCGGAGATACCTGTAGTGTACCTTTATAGCCACCCAGTTACGTTGTGACGTTTGGCACACCCAAAGCACTCCTATGGTATCCGGGAGTTGCACAATCTCATGGTCTAAGGAAATGATACTTGACATTAGAAAAGCTTTAGCATACGAACTACACGATCTTTGTGCTAGGCTTAGGATTGGGTCTTGTCCATCACATCATTCTCCTAATGATGTGATCCCGTTATCAACGACATCCAATATCCATGGTCAGGAAACCGTAACCATCTATTGATCAACGAGCTAGTCAACTAGAGGCTTACTAGGGACATGGTGTTTTCTATGTATCCACACATGTATCTGAGTTTCCTATCAATACAATTCAAGCATGGATAATAAACGATTATCATGAACAAGGAAATATAATAATAACCAATTTATTATTGCCTCTAGGGAATATTTCCAACACTGACTCCACCCATTTAGTGAATTTATCAACTGCTACTAGCAGGTGGGTCTTTTTGTCCTTAGAACGCTTGAAGGGTCCAACCATGTCAAGCCCCCAAGTTGCAAACGGCCACGTAATTGGAATCATCCGCCACTCTTGAGCCGGAACGTGCGCACGGCAGGAAATTTTTTGACATCCATCACATCTCTTGACTAAATCCTCCGCATCAGCATGCGCCGTCAACCAGTAAAAACCGTGGCGAAAAGCTTTGGCAACCAACGACTTTGAACCGGCATGGTGACCGCAATCCCCTTCATGGATTTCTCGCAAAATCTCACAACCTTCTTGAGGAGAAACACAGTGCTGAATTGCTCCTGAAACACTGTAACGATGTAACTCCCCGTTGAGTATGGTCATGGACTTGGAACGCCGGATTATCTGTCGAGCCAACGTTTCATCGTCTGGTAACTCGCCCCGGTTCATGTAAGCCAGATATGGGATCGTCCAATCCGGTATGGCATGCAGAGCTGCCACCAACTGAGCCTCCGGATCAGGAATAGCCAAATCTTCTTCGGTTGGCACTTTGACTGACGGATTATGCAACACATCAAGAAAGACATTGGGCGGGACCGGTTTACGCTGGGAACCAAGACGACTTAAAGCGTCCGCCGCTTCATTCTTCTGCCGGTCTATATGGTCCACCTGATAACCTTTAAAGTGACCAGCCACTGCGTCCACCTCTCGCCGATATGCATCCATGAGTGGGTCCTTAGAATCCCAAGTGCCAGACACCTACTGAGCCACTAGATCTGAATTGCCGAAGCACTTAACCCGGCTCAAATTCATCTCCTTAGCCATCCGAAGACTGTGGAGCAAAGCCTCATATTCAGCTGCATTGTTAGTACAAGGGAACATTAAACGGAGGACATAACAAAACTTGTCACCTCATGGGGAAGTTAGTATGACTCCAGCCCCCAAGCCCTCCAACTGTCTGGATCCATCAAAATGAATAGTCCAATATGTATTATCTGGTTTCTCTTCAGGTGCCTGTAACTCCGTCCAATCATTGATGAAATCCACGAGTGCCTGGGATTTGATCGCTGTGCGGGGTATATATTTGAGCCCATGAGGTCCAAGCTCAATAGCCCACTTGGCAATCCGGCCAGTTGCTTCTCTGTTTTGAATGATGCCGCCTAGAGGAGCTGAACTGACCACTGTTATAGGATGGCCCTAAAAATAATGTTTAAGCTTCCGGCTCGCCATAAACACCCCATACACCAGCTTCTACCCATGCGGATACCTCTGCTTTGACTCAATGAGCACCTCGCTGATATAATAAACCGGCCGTTGAACCGGATATTCCTTGTCAAGCTCCTTGCGCTCTACCACAATGGCTACGCTAACAGCCCGGGCATTAGCAGCCACATATAATAATAATGGCTCTTTATCGATCGGCGCTGCAATCACGGGCGGTTCAGCTAGCTGCCTCTTCGGATCCTTGAACGCCTTATCAGCTGTCTCGCTCCAGACAAAGTTATCTGTTTTCTTGAGCATCTGATATAAAGGGATGGCCTTCTCTCCAAGGCGACTGATAAACCGGCTCAAGGCTGTAATCCGGCCGGCCAGACGTTGAACATCGTTAATACACGCCAGTTTAGCCAAGGATGTAATTGCTGCAATCTTTTCCGGATTAGCCTCAATGCCTCTGTTTGATACCAGAAAGCCTAAGAGCTTGCCTGCCGGGACACCGAAGACACACTTCTCCAGATTGAGCATCATCTTGTAAACCCGGAGATTGTCAAAGGTTTCTCGTAGATCATCGATCAATGTCTCCTCCTTTCTGGACTTAACCACAATATCATCCACATATGCATGAACATTGCGCCCAAATTGTTTATGAAGGCAATTCTGAACACATCGCTGGTAAGTTGCCTGGGCACTCTTGAGTCCAAAAGGCATGGAAACATAGCAGAAGGCTCCAAAGGGAGTTATGAAAGCTGTCTTCTCCTGGTCCTTAACCACCATTTTGATATGATGATAACCAGAGTAAGCATCCAGAAAACACAAACGGTCACAACCCGCCGTAGCATCAATTATCTGATCAATGCGAGGGAGAGCAAAGGGGTCTGCAGGGCAAGCCTTGTTTAAATCTGTGTAGTCCACACACATGCGCCAAGTGCTGTTTTTCTTAAGAACCAGCACTGGATTAGCTAACCACTCTGGATGAAAGACTTCGATAATAAACCCTGCGGCCAACAGACGGGCTACCTCTTCACCTATAGCCTTACGTCTCTCTTCATTGAAACGGCGGAGGAACTGCCGGACCGGTTTAAACTTAAGATCAATGTTGAGTGTGTGCTCAGCGAGTTCCCTCGGTACACATGGCATGTCAGAAGGTTTCCATGCAAAGATGTCCCGATTCTCATGTATGAACTCGATGAGCGCGCTTTCCTATTTGGGATCCAGGTTAGCGCTGATGCTGAACTGTTTGGATGAATCGCCAGGAACAAAGTCAACCATTTTAGTGTCTGTAGCCGATTTGAACTTCAACGCTGGATCATGTTCTGTAGTTGGCTTTTTCAAAGAGGTCATGTCTGTCAGATCAACTTGCTCCTTATAGAATTTAAACTCCTCCGTGGCACAAACCGACTCAGCATAAGCCGCATCATCTTCTTCACACTCCAAAGCAATCTTTCTACTTCCATGTACTGTGATAGTCCCTTTATGACCTAGCATTTTAAGCTGTAGATAAACATAACATGGCCTTGCCATAAACTTAGCATAAGCCGGCCGCCCAAACAAGGCGTGGTACGGACTTTTGATCTTTACCACCTCAAATGTCAATGTTTCTGACCTTGAATCATAGTCATCTCCAAAAGCTACCTCCAAAGCTATCTTGCCAACAGGATATGCAGACTTACCAAGCACCACACCATGAAAGACCGTATTTGATGGTTTAAGATCCTTATCTGTCAACCCCATACGGCGGAATGTATCATAATACAAAATATTGATACTACTTCCCCCATCCATGAGTACTTTGGTAAACTTGTATCCCCCAACTTGAGGGGCCACCACCAGGGCCAAGTGACCTGGATTATCAACCCGGGGTGGGTGATCATCTCTACTCCACAAAATAGGTTGCTCAGACCAGCGTAAATACTGAGGTACTGCCGGCTCAACAGAGTTTACTGCCCTTTTGTGAAGCTTCTGATCACGTTTGCACAAACTAGTAGTGAAGACATGATATTGCCCGTTGTTCAGCTGTTTGGGATTGCTCTGATAACCCGACTGCTGCTGCTGCTGATTCCCCTGATGGTTGTAACCTCCCTAGTTGCCTTGGTGCCCTTGATTGACGTGTCCGGTTTGGTTGCCTTGAAACCCTAAACCGGAACCACCACCTCCGTAACCCGGCCCATGGAAACCTCCTCCTGAACCGTCGGGCGGGCCGTTGTCATATTGGAATTCTTGAAATCCCGCATGATATAACAGTCCTTCCAAAGATGTGATGCCGGCTTCTCCTTCGATCCATGCTTTGGACAGGGCTGATTTAACAAGCGCTCCAAATTGGGGCCTGAACCTCCACCCCTCTAGGGCTGCTTGCCCGTAGGCGCTGGCCATTCTCCTGCGCGTTGGTATTTGCAACAAAGTCCAAGCTACTGTCGGCCTTGCGCTTACCACCGTTTCCATGGCCTGCCGGATTATGCTGTTGACCCTTGGCATTGCCGTTCTTCTTACCTTTCTCCGGTTTGTCCTCCTCTGAATCCGGATCCTTGGTGTTATCTGAATCGGCGTATTTAACCAAAGCGGCCATGAGTGTTGACATATCATTACAGTGATGTTTGAGCCTTCCCAATTTCTGTTTTAGCGGTTTGAAACGACAATTGCCCTCTAATGTTAACACTGCAGTGTCTGCATTGATACGAACTGATGAATGCAAAATTGCTGAGACCCGCTTGACCCAATGGGTTGTGGACTCCCCTTCCTCTTGGACACAAGCGGACAGATCCACGATTGACATCGGCTGCTTACACGTATCCTTGAAGTTCTGGATAAACCGGTGCTTCAATTCGGCCCATGACCCAACAGAGTTGGTCGGCAAGCTCTTCAACCAAGTGCGAGTTGTTACTTCCAACATCATGGTGAAATATTTAGCACACACTGCCTCATCCACATCTAACATCTCCATTGCCATCTCATAGCTCTCCACCCATGCCTCTGGTTGCAAATCGGCGGTGTAATTTGGTACCTTACGAGGTCCCTTGAAATCCTTGGGCGGTCTCACATTACGCAAAGCGGGGGTTAGACACGGCACCCCTAAGGAGTTGAACATCACTCCTGGCTCCACGGAGGCCGTGGGGTGAACCAGAGTATGATGTCGTGCTCCGTGTCGAGCCGCCAACTCGGCCTCCCGACATGCGCGGCCATGGTCCACAACATCTTGCGCATTAGCGCCTCCCCCGGCCGGGTTGTTCCCTCGTGGTGAATTTCGGCGATGTGCATTACTGGACACGGCCGGTTCGTCCTCCACATGTCTGCTATAGCTCCGGCTTGGACGGTGAGTGGAATGAATCCTCTCGCGACTGTGTGAATACGCCTGCTGTTGATTTAGTGCTGTTTGAAGGAGATCCCTGGCCCGACGTGCTTCCACTGCAACTGGTGACTCGCCGTCGGTTGGGAGGGCCGCCAGGCGTGAAGCGGCGGCCACAATGTTGTCCAACGGGTTGGAATAATGCCTGAGCGGTGTTGGTACATACTGTGGCACAACGTTGTTCTGGCGAGGCGGGTCCGTCGTGCGCGGTTGAACCAGCGCTCCTGTTCCCGGCGCCCCCGCCCGGTTTAGTGTGGGTTGGCTACCAGCTCCTGCTCCTGGTGTGTTGAAGAGATTCTGCGGTTCATAAACCGATGGGAGACGTGATCGATACCTTCTTCTCATGACTTCCTCTGAAGCATTCTGATCCAGTCTAATCCGGTAGGCCTGTGCTTCCAATTCCGCCCGCTCTGTAGCCATCCTAGCATTCTCTGTTGCCAGGTCCGCCTTAGCCTGGGCTATCTGATCTTTCAACTTTGCAATCTCCGCATTGTCCTGATCCCTGGCTGCTGCATCCACCTCCGCGGCCATCAACGTTGCCAAAGCGTCGAACAAATCAGACAGGACTTGGGCCGGAGGCGGCGCCGAGCTTCCTGCCCCTATTGGTGTGGCCGTTGTTGAACCGGAGAGCATTGCTGCGGCAGTAGATGAATGAGGCGCCGATTGTGTGCCGGCCATGAAGATGGCGGCCCGGTTTGGTAGATCGGGGGAATCCGGAATACTGTTGCCCTCGGATCCTCCATCAATCCGGCTGTCCTGCAACTGGTAAAGTGATTCGGTCTCTCTAGAAGACTCGTCGTCAGAACAGACCACGGTCTCTCCATCGAACACCGGTTCATCCTTGTACCTCGATCCATGGATGACACCCACGAAAACATGCCTTGCCTCGGGCTGAACCGGCGAAGGACTTGCACGTCAAGCCGTTTCAATGATGTCGGTGCAGATGTCCGGCTCAGGGGCCGGTTTGCCGATCTTGTCGATGAAGACGTGAATCCCACCAAAGGGGACCCGGTACCCGTATTCGATTGAATCAGCCTCGGGACCCCATCCTGCGTTGTCGATGTAGAGCTTGCCGCGACGACTCTTCGTCATCCGGCCCACAGCATATCCCTTAAGTCCATCGAAGCTGCCCTTCAAGAACTCAAAACCATCGTGCGATAGCCCCATGGTGGGCGCCAACTGTCATGGGTTTGTCACAGCAGATGTCCTTGTGAAAGGACTTAGTCGTGGAGCCATCGCTATGGGTTAGCTTTAAGGGGTTAAACCGGACAAGGGGACATGGGGAATTTTATACTAGTTCGGCCCCTTCGAGGAAGGTAAAAGCCTACGTGTAGTTATGATTGGTATTGCTAGGGTTTCGAAGGCCAGGGAGCAAATCCGCTTTGTCTGGCTCTCGAGTTGTTGTCTCCCCCTAAACCGTTGTCGGGTCGTCCCTTTATATACATAGGTTGACGCCCGCCGGTTTACAGAGTCCCGAAGCCGGATTATAAACATATCCAGTTCGGCCTCTATCCTTCCTATCTTACAATACAAATTACATGACTAAGCCGGTTTACATTTACAGGCTTTAACCCGCCTTCGGGCCTTGGGCCTCCATGAAGCGCCATCATCCTTGCATTTTTATGGGCTTCTAATCTTCAAGGAGTCAACCCGGCTACATAAGGCCGGTTTACCTCCAGTAGTAATATCCCCAACAGGAATGAAGAAGGATATTGCCGAGTATGTAGCTGCTACCTCTTGAGCACTGCGTTGGTTTTCCCCGAAGAGGAAGGGATGATGCAGCAAAGTAGCGTAAGTATTTCCCTCAGTTTTTGAGAACCAAGGTATCAACCCAGTAGGAGGCTACGCGCGAGTCCCTCGTACCTACACAAAACAAATAAATCCTCGCAACCAACGCGTTAAGGGGTTGTCAATCCCTGCACGACCACTTACGAGAGTGAGATCTGATAGATATGATAAGATAATATTTTTGGTATTTTTGTGATAAAGATGCAAAGTAAAATAAAAGCAAAGTAAAAGCAAAAGGAAATAACTAAGTATTGGTAGATTAATATGATGAAGATAGACCCGGGGGCCATAGGTTTCACTAGTGGCTTCTCTCGAGAGCATAAGTATTCTACGGTGGGTGAACAAATTACTGTTGAGCAATTGACAGAATTGAGCATAGTTATGAGAATATCTAGGTATGATCATGTATATAGGCATCACGTCCGAGACAAGTAGACCGACTCCTGCCTGCATCTACTACTATTACTCCACTCATCGACCGCTATCCAGCATGCATCTAGAGTATTAAGTTAATGAAAACAGAGTAATGCCTTAAGCAAGATGACATGATGTAGAGGGATAAACTCATGCAATATGATGAAAACCCCATCTTGTTATCCTCGATGGCAACAATACAATACGTGCCTTGCTGCCCCTACTGTCACTGGGAAAGGACACCGCAAGATTGAACCCAAAGCTAAGCACTTCTCCCATTGCAAGAAAGATCAATCTAGTAGGCCAAACCAAACTAATAATTCGAAGAGACTTGCAAAGATAACCAATCACACATAAAAGAATTCAGAGAAGATTCAAATATTGTTCATAGATAGACTTGATCATAAACCCACAATTCATCGGTCTCAACAAACACACCGCAAAAAGAAGATTACATCGAATAGATCTCCACAAGAGAGGGGGAGAGCATTGTATTGAGATCCAAAAAGAGATAATAAGCCATCTAGCTACTAACTATGGACGCGTAGGTCTGAGGTAAACTACTCACACTTCATCGGAGGGGTTATGGTGTTGATGTAGAAGCCTTCCGTGATCGATGCCCCCTCCGGCGGAGCTCCAGAACAGGCCCCAAGAAGGGATCTTGTGGATACAGAAAGTTGCGGCAGTGGAATTAGGGTTTTGGCTCCGTATCTGATCGTTTGGGGGTACGTAGGTATATATAGGAGGAAGGAGTACGTCGGTGGAGCAACAGGGGGCCCACGAGGGTGGAGGGCACGCCTGAGGGGGTAGGCACGCCCCCTACCTCGTGCCCTCCTCTTTTGTGTCTTGACGTAGGGTCCAAGTCTCCTGGGTCTTGTTCGTTGAGAAAATCACGTTCCCGAAGGTTTCATTCCGTTTGGACTCCGTTTGATATTCCTTTTCTTTGAAACCCTAAAACAGGCAAAAAAAACAGCAATTCTGGGTTGGGCCTCCGGTTAATAGGTTAGTCCCAAAAATAATATAAAAGTGGATAATAAAGCCCAATAATGTCCAAAACAGTAGATAATATAGCATGGAGCAATCAAAAATTATAGATACGTTGGAGACGTATCAGTAGCCGTATGTGATGTATGTCAGAGAGTGAAGGCAGAACATCAGAAGCCAGCAGGATTACTGCAGCCTATGCCGATACTCGAATGGAAGTGGGATAAGCTTGGCATGGACTTTATCACCGGATTACCCAGGACCCGATCGGGATATGATTCTATCTGGGTAGTAGTGGACCGCTTGACCAAAGTAGCTCACTTTATCCCAGTGAAAACCACATATACAATTGCGAAGTTGGCCAAGATATACATGACCAGGATCGGATGTCTGCACGGAGTTCCGAGGACCATCGTACCAGATAGAGGAACACAGTTTACTTCAAAATTTTGGCACCAACTGCACCAGACTTTGGGAACCAGGCTGGAGTTCAGTACAACTTTTCACCCGTAGACAGATGGACACACTGAGAGAGTCAATCAGATTCTGGAGGACATGTTGAGAGCTTGTGCACTAGACTACGGGTCTAGTTGGGATGATAATTTACCCTACGCGGAGTTCTCGTACAAAAACAGCTACCAGGTGATACGTCCATTTTGCATCATGCTTTTATATCGATATTTATTGCATTATGGGCTGTTATTACACATTATGTCACAATACTTATGCATATTCTCTCTTATTTTACAAGGATTACATAAAGAGGGAGAATGCCGACAGCTGGGATTCTGGGCTGGAAAAGGAGCAAATATTAGATACCTATTCTGCACAGCTCCAAAAGTCCTAAAACTTCATGGAAGCTATTTCCAGAATATATAAAAAATACTGAGCGCGAGAAGTACCAGAGGGGGGCCACCCACCAGCCACGAGGGTGGGGGCGCACCCCCTTCCTGGTGGCCCTCCGATGCCCATCTTCTGCTATATGGAGTCTTTCGTCAAGGAAAAAATCATAAGAAAGCTTTCGGGACGAGACTCCGCCGCCA
This sequence comes from Triticum urartu, assembly GCF_003073215.2. Taxonomy (NCBI): domain Eukaryota; kingdom Viridiplantae; phylum Streptophyta; class Magnoliopsida; order Poales; family Poaceae; genus Triticum; species Triticum urartu. The sequence goes on from NC_053025.1 coordinate 564,194,206, forward strand.
CGAGGCGGAACCTTGGCGGAACCAATCTAGGGCTCTCGCGGAGCTATTCTGCCGGGGAAACTTCCCTCTGGGAGGGGGAAATCATCACCATCGTCATCACCAACGATCCTCTCATCGGGAGGGGGTCAATCTCCATCAACATCTTCACCAGCACCATCTCATCTCAAACCCTAGTTCATCTCTTATATCCAATCTTTGTATCCAAACCTCAGATTGGTACATGTGGGTTGCTAGTAGTGTTGATTACTCCTTGTAGTTGATGCTAGTTGGTTTACTTGGTGGAAGATCATATGTTCAGATCCATTATGCATATTACTACCCCTCTGATTATGAGCATGAATATGCTTTGTGAGTAGTTACGTTTGTTCCTGAGGACATGGGATAAGTCTCGCTATTAGTAGTCATGTGAATTTGGTATTCATTCGATATTTTGATGAGATGTATGTTGTCATCCCTCTAGTGGTGTCATGTGAACGTCGACTACATGACACTTCACCATTGTTTGGGCCTAGAGGGAGGCATTTGGGAAGTAATAAGTAGATGATGGGTTGCTAGAGTGACAGAAGCTTAAACCCTAGTTTATGCGTTGCTTCGTAAGGGGATGATTTGGATCCATATGTTTCATGCTATGGTTAGGTTTACCTTAATACTTCTGTTGTAGTTGCGGATGCTTGCAATAGGGGTTAATCATAAGTGGGATGCTTGTCCAAGTAAGGACAGTACCCAAGCACCGGTCCACCCACATATCAGATATCAAAGTACCGAACGCGAATCATATGATCGTGATGAAAACTAGCTTGATGATAATTCCCATGTGTCCTCGGGAGTGCTTTACTTCATATAAGAGTTTGTCCAGGCTTGTCCTTTGCTACAAAAAGGATTGGGCCATCTTGCTGCACCTTATTTACTTTTATTACTTGCTACTCGTTACCAATTACCTTATCACAAAACTATCTGTTACGGATAATTTCAGTGCTTGCAGAGAATACCTTACTGAAAACTGCTTATCATTTCCTTCTGCTCCTTGTTGGGTTCGACACTCTTATTTATCGAAAATCTACGATAGATCCCCTACACTTGTGGGTCATCACCATGCTAGTTTGAAGATGGCACCGTTTGAAGCCCTGTACGGAAGAAGATGCCGAACACCGTTGATGTGGGATGAAGTTGGAGACCGCCAGTTGTTTGGACCGGATTTGATTAAGGAGTCCGAGGAGAAGGTTAAGCTGATTCGAGATAGACTGAAGGTAGCTCAATCCAGATAGAAGAGTTATGCAGACTCGAAATGCAAGGAGGTAGTCTATGAAATCGGAGATAGAGCATATCTGTGAGTGTCACCTTTGCGAGGAGTTAAGCGTTTCGGAGTTAAGGAAAAATTAGCCCCGAGATTTGTAGGACCGTACCATGTTTTGGAATGCATGGGAGAGGTTGCCTACAAGTTGGAGTTACCTGAAGGACTGTCAGGAGTTCACGATGTGTTTCACGTTTCCCAGTTGAAGAAGTGCCATGCTGAGATGGCCGATATTCCTCTAAGAGATACAGTCCCCCTGGAAGCAATTTAGTTAGACAGTGATTTGACATATGAGGAGAAACCAGTCAGGATTCTCGAATTTGCCAGTCGAGTTACCCGCAGCAAGGTTATCAAGTTTTGCAAAGTTCAGTGGAGCCACCAAACCGAGGACGAAGCCACTTGGGAAAGAGAGGATGATCTACGCAAAGACCACCCACACCTATTTTCTAGCCAACCCGAATCTCGAGGGCGAGATTCATCTTAAGGGGGTAGGTTTGTAACATCCCAAATTTTCAATTTGGAATGTAATACATAGGTCATTCATGCATATCATACTTTATTGCATTTCGTTTTGTGATCCTCGAGATCCTAAGCAACTCAAGGACCCTCAGAGAGAGTTGGGGATTTTCCTAGTTCTCATATTTGAACTTTTCTCAAATATTGAAACAAGGATCACTTTGGTTTTAATTATTTTTCTCCCTGAAAATGTTTCATATTAAAATTAAATGAGAGGAGATAATATGACTTCTCCAAAATAAATGAAATGTTGGAGGAAAAATATTAAAATCAATTTGCATTTTTTATTTGGGGTTTTATCGCTATTTTATTTGGATTAGGAAAAATATGCGTTTTTTAAAATTGCATTAGAGGCCCAAATAAATGTTCACTTTGTCCGCTATATTTTTAGAGGACGAGAAAAATTTATTTCAGGATTTTTGGAGTCCGTTTAGTATTTCTTTTAATCGTTTTTCTGCGCGTCGGAATATATTTTTTTAAAAAAAAGTGCGAACCGACTTACCGGGCCGTGTCCGGCTAGGACACTTAGCCCGGGGCTTTATAAGCCGCGCCCCCGAGGCCCGAGGCCCAAGTCGCCCCAGCCCCCGAAACCCTAGCGCCGCGCGCCGCCGCCAGCCTCCCGCCGCGCCGCCGCCGACCCCGCTCGCCGCCGCCTAGCTCGCCGCCTTGCCGCCCCGCGCCCGACCCGCCGGAGCCGCGCCGCCGCCGCACCGCCGTCCCGCCGCCGCCGGTTTTCACAAGAAAACCATTCGGTTTTCTTTCGAAACCCTAGATCTCGTTTTTTCTATTAGATCGGTTTTTCCGTCGGTTTATTTATTTTGCGGACGTTCGTCCATATGTTCGTTTTAACGAACGCCGTTCATCCGTTAGTCACAAACAGCAAACGTTCGTTCGTTAGCCTGTTAGTCAGCTTTTCTTTTTCCAGGGTTTTCCACGATTATTTTCGATCACGATTTCTGCCCTGATCTTAGTTTTAGTTTATGTTTTCGCTCGTTTGTCGGAATCAGGCGATTCAAGCACCTGGATCTTCGTCTCGAAGCCCTCTTTCGGTTTAACCAACTTGAATAAGATTTTGGTACTGTAAAATTTGATTTTAGTCCAGATTAGTAATCGGATCTTGTTGCTTTCATAGTTTGAGTTTCGTTGCTCCGTTTGATTTGATTCTTTTTGCAAACCGGAGTTCTTCAGTTGAACTTTCTGGTTAGATCTTCTTATTTGAGATTTACCCATGCATCCCTTCTTGATTGCTTATGTATGATATTGTTTGTTTACGATAGAACACCCGGAGTGCGAAGCGTGCTACTACGAGCCTTTAGGATTTGCAGATCGTCAGCAAGGCAAGTAACACTTTGATCATACCCCTTTATCACCCAGTTTTATGCATTAGTTTCAGCCTTCACACATTGCATGAGTAGGATCTCTTAACATGTGGGTCTGGGAAGTAGATGATGAGGTAGAACCTATTACCTGTTTTATTATCAAACCCCTGGGAGTTACTTCTATGTTATGCTTATATTGCGATGCTATGCTCGTAGACGTGGTTTGGGTTTGAGTGTATCCATGCCAGGGGTGAGTTGTTAACTAATGGTTCAACATAAGGTGGCAACTTTAATACACATCTGGGTGGATTGCTTGTGGGCACCTGGAGAATCCAGTGTTGTCCTAGGATATCCCGGAGTACCCGTGTGATCATCCTATGGTCCGCCACCCAGGCTCAAAGGGATCATAAGACTATTCGTGCTAGAAACTTCCGTGTGCAGCCACAAGCCATTATGGGCTCTGGCATAGTTGAGTAAGTTGAATGAGCTCTTGAAGAGGTGGACTAGCAGATGTAGGGGATTGTAGGTGTACCCGTCCGCCCGGGTAGAGAGAAAATGCTTCTGAAAGATTGTGTCTCGGTCATCCGTTTCTCAAACACCATGTAGTGCGAGAAATCCAACGGAGGAGATCGAGTCTTGTGGGGAAAAGTGCGCAAACCTCAACAGAGTGTACAAACTAATCATGGTTAGCCGTGTCCCCGGTTATGGACATCTTGAGTATCTGGTTCTTGGATTATCATATGGATCTCATCACTCTAAATAAATTTTGTTGGGTTGATAATTACTTTAATTGGGATTGAGTTGGAGGAAGCTTCTCAATACTGTTCAACTACCATGATAGTTAAATAAAATATATTCATTTGTTGTAGGGAAAAATTGGCTTTTCGCAAAACATATTAACCATACAGCCTCCATCAGCCATATATGCATGTAGTGATAGCATTTATCTGTTCATTACTCTCCTGTGTTACATTGCCATCATATTCCATGTGCTGAACCGTTTTCGGGCTACAACGTATTATGTTGCAGACTTTTCAGACGAGGAGTAAGATGCGATAGGTCGTTTGTCATGCACTCAGCTATGTCGTTGGAGTTGATGGACTCACTTTATCTTCCAAGCCTTCCGTTGTTATCGTATTAGATGGCCTTAAGCCATATTTATTGTAATAAGTTCTCTCTTGAGACATTCGATGTAATAAGTGTGTGATTGTCACTCTATTATAAATCCTTCGAGTACTATGTGTGTCAGCATTACCGATCCAGGGATGACACTGAAGCACAGAGACTTGACCGTTTGAGGTCGGGTCGCTACAAAATCTCATCCAACCCATCACGGTCCAGCAAGCCTACGATGAAATTACTCACGAACGGCGGTGAGCATCATGGAATTGGTGATGGAGGATGGTTGATGATGACGATGGTGACGGATTCCCCTCTCCGGAGCCCCGAACGGACTCCAGATCCGTCCTCCCGAGGAAGAACAGGGCTTGGCGGCGGCTCCGTATCGTAAGACGCAATGATTCTTTCTTCCTGATTTTTTTTCTCCATGAAAGTGAATATATGGAGTTGGAGTTGAGGTCGGTGGAGGTCCAGGGGGCCCACAAGGTCAGAGGGCGCGGCCCCACCCTTGTGGCTAGGGTGTGGGTCCCTGGTGCTGATTCTTTTGCCAATATTTTTTATTAACTCAAAAAATAATCTTCGTTGATTTTCATGTCATTCTGAGAACTTTTTATTCCGCACAAAAATAACACCATGGCAATTCTGCTGAAAACAACGCCAGTCTGGGTTAGTTTCATTCAAATCATGCAAGTTAGAGTCTAAAACAAGGTCAAAAGAGTTTGAAAAAGTTGATATGTTGGAGACGTATCACCCTCACATGGGCTAGCCAAACTGGAGAAGGAAAGGGGAAGATGGAAAGGAAAAAGGGAATAGGATTCCCCCTTCCCCTCTTCCCTTCCTACTCTGAATAGGAATAAGAAAGGAGGGAGGCCGAATTGGAGGACCCCAAGTAGGATTCCTCCTACTTGGGGCGTCCCCTTGGCTGCCTCTCCTCCCCTCCAACCTATATATATGTGGGGGGGGGGGCACCGCTAGAACACACACCAATAATTGTTAGCCTTGTGTGGCGCCCCCTCCACAGTTTACGCCTCCGGTCATATCTTCGTAGTGCTTAGGCGAAGCCCTGCGCGGATCACTTCACCATCACCGTCACCACGTCGTCGTGTCGACGGAACTCTCCCTCGACACTTTGCTGGATTAAGAGTTCGAGGGACGTCATCGAGCTGAACGTGTGCAGAACTCGGAGGTGTCGTACGTTTGGTCGGAACGAGAAGAAGTTCGACTACATCAACCGCATTGTCAAACGCTTCCGCTTTCGGTCTACGAGGGTACATGGACACACTCTTCCCCTTTCCTTGCTATGCATCTCCTAAATAGATCTTGCGTGAGCATAGGAAATTTTTGAAATTGCATGCTACGTTTCCCAACAACCCCATGGTAGCCTCCATATCTTTTCATTTATTTGTTTTTTTGGCATTTTCTTCAAACATGCAAAGGCAAATTAAGCTCAACCAGACCCATGTTTCAACATGATAAATTGCTAGAAACTACAAAAAAAACTATAAAGGGGCCAAAACCCATACGACTATAACAAGGTCCAAAATCCATCCCATTACTATAACTAGCGACTGCAAATGTCGCATTTTCAACCTATGCTATCTACACCCAGGTGCCCGATGTTGTCCGTTTGTCGCCCTCATCCTCCTCTTCATCGTCGGTCCCTCCTTGACGTCGTCACCAGTCACCACCGTCTTCCTTTTTCCGTCGATGAGGAGATACCCTCGATCTAGGCGTAGGGGTCGGACACACGAGCGGCTGTCGTGAGCTACCATGCCTCCTCCTCGTCGGTGTGTGTGGGTCGTACTCAAAGATGATTTGTACCTCGTTGCCAGCTTGAGCGTCACGTGGATCGGGGCCTAGGGGTCTACCTCCGGCTCTAGTTGGGCCATGACAGGGACGACGTAGTTGACCCGTACGAGGCGACCATCTAGGCTAGCGGGGATGATGTCCTCCAACTCCTCCTTCGCCCGGAGGAGGCCCTGCCTCCCCCACGGACGCCACACCCACTAAATCCACTACTGTTTACACCACGATTTTGGAGGACTTCCAAAAAAGGGGTCCAAATAGTGTTTTTCTAAGTTTCTTTCACAACCATTTTTGTTTTTTGTCACGACATCCTCGATCGTCCAAACAACACGATTATTTGCACGCATATCACACTATTTTTTTGACTTTTTTTACAATTTTATTTTACTTTATTGTTCACTCATAGGTGCTGATACACTTGGACACCGAATTACCACACTCATGAAAATTACACTATTATATGTTTTATTCTTTGCATATTACAAAAGTACGATTTCAGTGTAAAGTTATGTGCAAGTTTTTACTTTGTTTTCTTTCTTCTTTAAGGGTAATACCAATGCCACTAATTTATTCCTTCTTAGGAACTTTTTTTTTCAAAAGTTCCAGTATTGTATGCTTATTCTTGTATATTATAAAAAGAACAATGGCAGTGCAAAACAGTGTGCAAATTTTTATCATTTTTTGTTTTGCTTCTTCTTAAAGGTAATTCCGGTGCCACTAATTCATTATTCCTTGGAAATTTCATTATTTTTGATTAATTTTTGTTTTAATTGATTATTTTTCCTTTTGAAGTATAACACCAATGCCACTAATTTATTATTTTTTAGGAAACTTCTTTTTTATGATTTTTTAATATTATATGCTTATTTTTACATATTTTTTGCGAAATTCCTTTTAGAGGGATTTGTCTACTGTTTTACAGGTGGTGTTTTTACGGGATCTCTGAGAGATGCTCTTAGGTTGTGCACAGTTGCTCTAGCAGTAGCAAGTATGTAGGGATATACAATCTTTGATGTCCTTGCTCGAGTCGCCGGCACGTATGTAGGGATATACTCCCTCCGTACCAAATTACTCGTCGCAGAAATGGATGTATCTAGAACTAAAATACATCTATATACATTCATACCTGCGACAAATAATTCGGAACGGAGGGAGTACAACCTTTGATGTTCTTGTTCGAGTCACCAGCGTTTTACACCACAACAGCAGCTCCTCGATCGGAGCCCCTTGCCGCCGGCGGCGAGATAAGAAGGAAGTCGCACTCAGTAGCGGGACCTTCTTGTTTCTCGACGACGTAGTACATGTTTGGGCATCTTCACGTGGGCCAGGCTGGAGGTGTGCAAATGGACGGACTCCGGTGTTTTTTCTAGATTCCTTTTTGAGACTGGCCATCCCGAACCGGCCACTACCCACTACAGGCCCATCTTTCCTCTCAAACAAAGAAGAGTGGAGGCCCATTCTGTGCTAAGGTCAGCAACCCTAGCGAAATTTCCCGTTCCCTCGAAAATGGTAACCAAAAAACGGCACCGGCAGCCGCCGCTGCTCGTGCTCGGGGGGAACGCCGACGGCGAGCGCCGACGAGCACGAGGGGAGCCGGCGGAGGCTCTCCCAGTCCGCAGCAGCAGAACAGAACAGCACAGAAGCACATCGCGTCGGCGATCCTGCTGCCTGGCGACGCACGCAATAATACTGCAGCAGCATCAGCAGGTGGAGGACACGCAGCAGCAGATGCGTCGCGCCATGTGAGGCGAGGTGGCGAGGCGGGATGAGGAGCCACGAGGCCGGCACGTGAGCGGGCGCAGCAGCTGTCTGAGTGCGACCGTCCGTTTCTTCGGTTCTTGATGAACCATGATGGCCGCGCAGATCCGGGGACCCGCCGGATTGGTGGCAGCTACTGAATTTTCCTCGCGCTCACATGGACATACGGAATCCCTCGGCAAATTGGTCGTATCGTACTCTGAGGGATTCCGTATTAGTACGTGCCCTGTTGGCTGTAGATCGTAGCTCATGTCAAGTACCGGTGGTTGATGCCCGAGTTCATGGGCTGCCGGGCAATAATGCTCCTCTGCAGACTTGCTGCGAGAGCAATGGGAGGGAGACTGCTTGATCTGCACGGAGGATTTCTTTTTTTCTTTTTTTCTTTTCTACTGCCAGCCAATTTCACATCAGCAGCACCAAACGAACAAGGAGATGAAGACACACGCAGAGGGAGGGAGCGAGGAACAACAGATCACCGGACCACATGGAGATGCTAGACGAGCACCACGAGACCGATATAGCATAGGGAAATGCCAAATGAACATTTTTCTATGTGCCACTTTCGCGAGGGCAAGTGCGCGTGTCACATGGGCACGAGCATGGGGATCGTTCAGATCAACCGAACCTCATCATTTCGTTTCCCCTCGGGTCTCTCTCTCTCTCTTCCCTGGATTAATCCCAGGTTAAGTCAGTCAGTCGAGCCGAGCGTGCCTTCTGCAGCAGCAGCGGTAGAAAACATGTCTTGGGCTTCTCTAGAAGACGCAGCCAGGAAGCAGCAGCGGCAGAAAACAACGCATGTGAGCTGCAGAGGCTTGCGCAGGAAAGAAAGACACCGCGGTCAAACGGGTGGGTAAATGCAGAGTATATTTAACTCGTCCATTAAACCCGGCGTCAGTTTTCTTCTGTCCTGGATATATCATTTCAACTTCTCTAACCCCCGGATTTATTGGCACCGTAATTTACTTTTCAGAAAGCACCGCCACTCGATTGGGTTTAATTGCCTTCAAGGACCGCTTTCATTGCCACACTAACTACCGGTAAATCAATCGCACATCTCAAATCACAACCCCAGGAAAAACGAAAAACTCCGCTATACTGCCACAGTGTGCTTCCCCCGCTGTGCCGCGCCCGCTTGCGCTTGGCCTCGACCGGCCCTCCGCTTTTCCTTTGCGCTTTACGCAGCCTTCACACTTCAAGGGCACTGGTGCTGGTGGTGACTGGTGAGTGGCGTGCTGACCAGAGGCAATGGGGGCGAGACCGTGAGGTGAGATGGGATCTTGATTCTTGCCTGCCTTGTCGCCACCAGCCAGCCAGGCTCCACTGCGGTACGCCACTGCGCTTCCCTCCCTCCCTCCTCCGCTCCGAGATTGGATCTTTACCTACAACCCGTGCTTCTCCGTCTTCTCCTCTTGATCTGTTCTCCGGTTCAGCTTTTTCCGGCGCATTCTGGTCTTTGTTGGTTGCCATCTGCCTCCCAGTTGGTGTTCTGCTGCTTCATTGGGTTAGTGGGATGGGGAAGAACAGTGGGTGCTGAATCGTGTGGTCTCTTACTCTGGTTGGGTGGGGCACCGTCGCTTGATTCGCTCTGGTATTTCTTGCCAAGGGGGCTCTGATGTAGCATTGCCCTCCAAGTTTTAGGGGTGTGTGAATGTTTATCTTCTTTTATTTGTTTTCTCTCTCCTGATTTTACCATGTTCCATAGCATTGGACCCTTTTTCCCAGTATTTTCATAGCTACATGTGTTAATCATCCCTGCAGTTTCATTTCTTGCAGTTTAGTTTTTTCATCTCTTTACTGAACACTGTTTCTTTTCTGGGCGCAATGCAGTGGGATTGTTAACCTGTCTTTGTATGCTCCGAAACTGGTTCAAGAATTCATCCGTTCTGCTGCGTTTATCAGGAAATCTGTGGATGGGAGGTGAGTGTTTCTACTGACTAGTACCAATCTTGACCCCTAGTTTCCAGCTTACATTGTGCTGTTTTTTCCCTTTCGTAGATTCCATTCACGCAGTTCCTGGAAAAAGGAAACTGTAAAAATCCTAATTTTAACTACTGATCGATCTACACTTCTGCACTCTACTATAGGTAAACTGCTTACAAATTGGGAGATTCTGCCTGCTCTTCGGGCTCCTCGCTCTTCGCTTTGCCCGGAAGCATGATATACTCCAAGGCTACTTGAATGCGTATTCCGAAGCATCAGAGCCATCTTCTGTCCCCACGCATGATATTATACCGCAGGGTTGCTCAATCCTGAGCACTGAAGAAGTTGAGAAATATCGTGCCATCTGTGGTGGTTTACCTTACTCCTCTCTGACAATGGCGACATTAGTCCGTCATGACTCGAATAATACACGGTACTCATGGCTGTGGGTTAGCCATATCAGCCCTAAGAACTCCAAGTGGCTTCAGGAGAATCTTACTGGTATGCATTTTTCCCCATGATTCGTTATTGTTTATGCTGTCTTGTTAATTTAGTGTGGAGTATATGTGTTAGTATCGAAACTTGTACATATGAGCAAACACAGTTTTATTGAGCTTTGCATTATGCTTTATAACCAACCACTTAAATATAAATGTGCATGCAATGCAAGACATTTTTTTGTATATGCGTTTTCTTGTCTGCCAGATATTCCAAATCTTGGTTTTGCTGGATATCTGTGTTTGGTGTGTTGGAATATTCTGATCTCAATAATCTGTAGAATCTACCGTATATTGTTTGTAAATTTGCCTGTTCAATTCCTACTAACGGGTGTGTGCCACAAATAAATCAAATTGACATAACTTTTTGATGTAGATTTACAAAGCCGGCTAAGTGCCTTTGTTTCATGATCATTTAGTCTGTAAATTTTGTTCATGACCACTTTGGACCATCTTCTCAAGTTCTTAGTGCCAGACTGATATAATCTCATATCTGGCAATCGGAAGTTTATCAATACAAAATAGGCATTTTTTCTGTCTTTAATGAGGTAGAAAGGTGACAGCAAAAGACAGGGCTATCGCCTATCGGAGCTAACAAAACTTTGATCCTTCAACTTGAAGTAATTTCTGAAGTCAACAAAGAGGCTGAGCTGACACTAACTTGAATTTTTGTTTGCAAATTGCAATAGCACATTGTAATTCACAAACTAAATGATGTTGCTTGTAATGTGATTATGCAACACTACATAGACCTGCCATATCTATTTTTAATAATAGCATAAGCACGTGACTACTTCAGTTCACCTCATTGTCATGATTCTCTACATGCTTAATTTGCTATTGTTTGCTTTTTGAACTGAAATGCTATTTTATGATTTAGGAGCAGTATTACCAAAACCTGGTCTATAAAAGAAACAGTATTACCAAAATATTTATGTTACAATAGGCTTAATATGTTGTTTGGTTAGTTTTTCGGGAGTTCAGTATGTATATGTATATAATAAGATATTTGTTTGGTTCCTTTGCATTTTCTTGTATTAAACATGTTTTTTACTTCCTGGGAGTAATATTTTATTTCTGACCTACATTCATCTCTCACCATTCTGTATTTACTTTGTTGATACATCATGTAGAATCTAATTACATTGTTGAAAGCAGAATTAACAAAAATAAACTAGTAGTATTGAATGGCATGTGGCTAATTGAATTTCTTTTTGTGAACAGACATGGATATGATGGTCAAGGCGATGATAAAACTTATCAATGAAGATGCTGATTCTTTTGCAAGGAGAGCAGAAATGTACTATAAAAAACGCCCTGAGCTCATGAAACATGTGGAAGAGTTTTACAGAGCATACCGTGCCTTAGCAGAAAGGTACGATCAAGCAACTGGTGCACTCCGGCAGGCCCATCGGACAATTTCAGAAGAGTTTCCAAATCAGATGCCATCAATGTCTGAGGACTCGCCCTCCTCAAGCCAAGAAGGGGAGCCACGTACACCAGAAATGCTGACACCCTTGCGTGCACCTTTTGAACCTGATGATCTGCACAGGGATGCACTTGGTGTTTCACCACCGCTATTTACTGTCAAGAGGAATGGTACACACCCTGATGAAATAGGTTCTTTATCAAGTCGCAAAGGTCTCAAGCAGTTCACTGATTTGTTTGAAAGCTGTGATAGTGCCCATCGTGTCAATTTCGCTGATGGGAAAGTAAGAAAAGGCCTCAGTTTTGAAAGCCCAGATGCTAAAGGGAAACAAGATGCAAGTGATGACATCATGAATTTGCAAAATGAAATTTCCAAATTATTAGCAGAGAGCCAAAGTCTGAAGCAACAAGTTTCATCTGAGTCTCAGCGGGCAGACAATTCTGAGAATGAATGCCAAAGCCTTAAGGACATCATCTCATGTTTGATTTCTGAGAAAGACAAAGCCCTTGTGCAGTACAGCGAATCCACCAAAAGATTGTCTGCTTTAGAGACTGAGCTCTCTAAGGCACACAACGAACTCAAGAAACTCTCTGATCATATGGACAGGGAAGTTCAGAATCTAAACAGTGCCGAATCATGTAACAACACAATGCAATCCGAGCTTGAAACTCTGGGCCAGAAGATCATGATGCAGCAGCAAGAACTTGCACAAAATAGAAAAGATCTGGTGGATTCAAAGAGTAAATTCGAGAGTGAGATCCACTCCCTGAGGAGCACTGTCTCACAAATAAATACTGAGAAAGATGTGGCTCTACTACAACATCAGCAGTGTATTGAGGAGGTTTCTGATCTGGAATCCAAGCTCTTGAAGTCACAATCAGAGCAGGAGAAGATTGAACTGAAGGTACAATTGCTGGTGCAAGAACTTGAACATAAGAGAGAAGAGGCTGGTGCCATACATACTCGGCTGCAGGATGAACACTTCAATTACATGCAAAAGGAAGCAGCTCTTCTTGCAATGGAAGACCTGCATTCCCAGTCTCAGGAAGAGGTTAAAAGGCTGGCACAAGATCTTGAATACTCCAACAAGAAATTGAGTGATTTGGAAGCTCAACTTCTGTTTGCACAATCAGAAACGGAGAAGATTGCAAGTAAAGCCCAGATACTGGAGCAAGAACTTGTATGCAAGACCGAGGAAGTCAGTATCCTTCAAAGTAGTTTGCACAAGGAAGGGAAGAAGTGCATGCTTGCTGAAACAACTCTTCTCAGAGTGGAGAACCTACATCTGCAGTCCCAGGAAGAAGCCAAGACACTAGCACAAAATCTTGAAACTTTAAGCGAGAAGCTTAGTGAGGCTGAAAATGATAGGTTGAATCTGCAGAACATTTCACGAGAACTCAAGAACACCATTTTGGAGATGGATTCTGAGAAAAATGCAATTCTACTTCAACAGCAGCAGTCCTTAGAGAGACTTTCTTATTTAGAAGCACATCTTTTCGATGTACAGTCAGATCTGGATAAAAATAAGGAGAAAGTCCATTTGCTGGAACAAGAACTGAAACACCACAAAGAAGTGGTGGATGGCCTTCACAATAATTTGGAGGAGGAAGGCCATAAACGGATGCATGCCGAAGCAGAACTTAGGGTGGTGGCAAACCTGCATTCTGAATCTCAGGAAGAAGTGGGTAAGCTTGTTATGGATCTTCAAAAGTTAAACGATGAGTTAAGTGAAGTGCAGGACAGCAATCTGATTGTGGAGGACTTATTGTGTGAACTTATGAACACCATCTCTGTTTTGAATACCGAGAAAGATGCAGCACTTCTTCAACTGCAGCTGTCCTTAGAAAGAGTAACCGATCTGAAGTCAGAAGTCTCGGAGACACAGTTGGAGGCAGAGAAAACTGAGGAGAAGTTGCAGGTACTGGAGCAAGAATTTGCTCAGAAGAATGTCATGGTGGATTTTCTGCAGTCAAGTCTGCAAGATGAGGGCAAGAAACGTGTGGAAGCTGAGACATTGCTCATGTCAAAAGAGAATCAATACTTCCAATCACAGGACGAAGTAAATAGATTGGCCCTGGAGAATGAGGCACTGAACAGAAAGTTGAATGAGATGGAGAACCTGTCTTTCGAGCTTAAGAACACCATCTTGCTGCTGAATTCCGAGAAAGACGCAACTCTTCTTCAGCACAAGCAGTCCTTGGTAAAAATATCTGATCTGGAATCTAAGTTTTCAGTGGTGCAGGTTGAACTAGAGAATGCTGAACAAAAAGTGCAAATGCTTGATAAAGAACTTGAGCAGAAGAAAGAAGAGTTTGATAGCTTGCAGACTAGTCTGAAAGATGAAGCCCAAAAGAATGCTGAGGGTGAAACAGCTCTTCTCACGATAACTAATCTATATTCTAGTTCTCAAGAAGAAGTGAACAGGTTAGCACTTGAGATTAACAAGCTGAACAGAAAGTTGAATGAAGTGGAAAACGTGTCTTCCGAGCTCAAGAACACCATCTTGCTGCTGAATACCGAAAAGGACACAGCTCTTCTTCAGCACAAGCAGTCCTTGGTGAGAGTATCTGATCTGGAATCTCAACTCTCTGAAATGCAGGCTGAACTAGAGAATTCTGAACAAAAAGTGCAAATGCTTGATGACGAACTCGAGCAGAAGAAAGAAGAGGTCGATAGCTTGCAGACTAGTCTGAAAGATGAAGCCCGAAAGCATGCTGAGGGTGAAGCAGCTCTTCTCACAATGAATAATCTATATTCTAATTCTCAGGAAGAAGTGAACAGGTTAGCCATTGAGATTAACAAGCTGAACAGAAAGTTGAATGAAGTGGAAAACGTGTCTTTGGAGCTCAAGAACACCATCTTGCTGCTGAATACCGAAAAGGACACAACTCTTCTTCAGCAGAACCAGTCCTTGGTGAGAGTATCTGATCTGGAATCTAAACTCTCTCAAGTGCAGGCTGAACTAGAGAATGCTGAACAAAAAGGGCAAATGCTTGATAAAGAACTCAAGCAGAAGAGAGAAGAGGTGGATACCTTGCAGACTAGTCTGAAAAATGAAGCCCGAAAGAATGCCGAGGGTGAAGCAGCTCTTCTCACAATAACTAATCTATATTCTAATTCTCAGGAAGAAGTGAACAGGTTAGCCCTTGAGATTAACAAGCTGAACAGAAAGTTGAATGAAGTGGAAAACGTGTCTTCCGAGCTCAAGAACACCATCTTGCTGCTGAATACTGAAAAGGACACAGCTCTTCTTCAGCACAAGCAGTCCTTGGTGAGAGTATCTGATCTGGAATCTAAACTCTCTCAAGTGCAGACTGAACTAGAGAATACTGAACAAAAAGGGCAAATGCTTGATAAAGAACTCAAGCAGAAGAGAGAAGAGGTGGATACCTTGCAGACTAGTCTGAAAAATGAAGCCCGAAAGAATGCCGAGGGTGAAGCAGCTCTTCTCACAATAACTAATCTATATTCTAATTCTCAGGAAGAAGTGAACAGGTTAGCCCTTGAGATTAACAAGCTGAACAGAAAGTTGAATGAAGTGGAAAACATGTCTTCGGAGCTTAAGAACACCATTTTGCTGCTGAATACCGAAAAGGAAGCAGCTCTTCTTCAGCACAAGCAGTCCTTGGCGAGAGTATCTGATGTAGAATCTGAACTCTCTGAAGTGCAGGCTGAACTAGAGAATTCTGAACAAAAAGGGCAAATGCTTGATAAAGAACTCAAACAGAAGAGAGAAGAGGTGGATACCTTGCAGACTAAGCTGAAAGATGAAGCACATAAGCACATTGAAGCTGAAGCATCTCTTCTTATGATGACAAATATGCATTCTCAGTCTCAGGAAGAAGTCAGTGGGTTGGTTTTGAAGATCGAGAGGCTGAATGATAAATTGAATGAGATGGAGAGCAGTAAGTTGGACCTTGAGAGCATGATATCCAAGCATGCAGAGGACAACCGTATCCTTGGTGAACAAAATCTTTCTTCTGAATTAACTATCAGTGGCCTTCACGATGAACTGGACATGTTGAAGGAAATGAAAGTGAATCTAGAGAATGAAGTGGGGCTCCACATTGGTGACAGGGAGGTACTTCAAAGTCAACTGATCCATCAGAAGAAAGAGACAGAAATTCTGGAGAAGCAGTACTGTTCACTGGAACATGAGATGGAGGCAGTAAACAGAAGTGCAGCCGCACTCCAGCAGTTACTCGAGGAAAAAACATGTGAGGCGGAGAAGCTGTCAGACGAGTGTTTGATGTTGAAGAAATCATTTTCAAATGCAATTGTTGAAACTGAAGCCCTGAAGGAGATCATAAAAGAACTGGAAGCTTCACAAAGCTCTCTGAAATATGATGTTTGCTTGCATAGTTCTGAGAAGGATGCTCTGGCACGGGAACTACATATCCTCAATAAAAAATATGCTGATATTTCGGAGCAAAAGTCCATGTTGGAGATTTCATTCTCTAATGTGAATTCTGAGATAGGAGAACTGAGAATGAAGTTAAAAGATTCAGAAGAACTGTCCCGGTCTTATCTTGCCAATAACTCTGCTCTTCTTGCTGAAAAGGACAATATTCTGGTCCAGGTATTACTATAATTGTGCCTTCACTCTTAACTATCTGATTAAATATTCATCCGTCTTAAGTTCCCTTGTTAGTACAAATTATACTCTTCTTGTTCATAGTCTTCTTGAACAGTCCCGTTCCTATCTGATCCAAATCTTATTTCCTGTCAGCTGGAGAGCGCTACACTGGCTATGAAATCTCTGGAGGATGAGCATGCTGATCTGGGAGGCAAGAACTCATCCTTGTTAGCAGAGAAAGACCTCTTATATAGTCAACTTGAGAATCTACAAGATCAGGTGGAAATTAGAAATGAACAGCATGAAGCTTTGCTCAGGTTGCACCAAATACAGATAAATGACTTTGAAGCGACAGTTTCTTCCCTGCAAGAGAAAATCTGTCATATGGGCGAGGTGCTTGATCAAGAGCTACAAGAATGTACAGATGCTTCTATCAGTGCATTGATCTTGAATAGTAGTTTGGCTGATGTTAAAGACAAAAACTTTGCTCTTTTTGATGAATGCCAGAAGTTCATAAAGGCTGCTCATTCTGCAGAGGTAGTAATATCACGGCTCAAGGAGGAAGCCAAAAATGAAGAAGAGGAGAGGAAAGTATTGCTGAAACACAATAAGGAACTAAGGGAGGGAATCTCACAGCAAATAAAGATCCTCAATGTCTGCAAGGACTTAGGACGTCCTGGTGTGATTCATGATGAAATTATGCTGCAGACTTTGTCTCGTGAAACTTGCAACCATGTAAAGCATAAAGAGGAGAGTGAACATAGAAATGTCTTCATGGAGGCTGAGCTATCTGTTCTTGGAACAATTCTTACAGAAATAGTCATTGACTTCAGAGATCTGCACTTGCAGAAGTGTGAACTTGAGAAAGAAGTGGAGGCAGGTGCAGCAGAATTGCTTTTTACGCGGAATGAAAATCACAAGCTTATTGAGCTGAATGAACAGATGGGGCAAAGGTTGCAGCAAGGTAGTGAAAAGGAGGAGACGTTGAGCATTGAACTCACCAATGGCATGACACGGTTAATGCAGAAGGATGATGAGCTACACAAGGCAGATGAGAAGAACCAATTCTTGCAGGAGACAAACCAGGAATTGTGGAGAGTTCTCAGGGATCTTGAGGCTTCTGCTGAAGATGTAAAAGGTGAATTTGAGGAGAAAATCGCAGCGCTAACTGAACAAGGTGCTGTTAGGGATAATGATTATCTTCTTCTTTGCGAAGCTAACGTGGCGTTGCAAGGAGATGTTGACACTCGTAAGCAGAAGGAAGAGAGTTTGGTGTCTACACTTGAGATGGTGACAAAAGAGAATGAGCAACATGAAAGGGAAATTGTTTCACTCCTGAGTGATATGATAACTTGTTCGGTGAATGTCATGATCTATGAGGAACATCTACTTGAGCTGATGATGGAATGCGAGGCTCTTGAGATCAGAATGATCACTGAAAAGGGAATGCTAATGAAAGAAATCTCCTCAAGGGATGCTTATGTTGATGAGCTGCACAGAAGGATTGCCGCCATGGGAGCAGAAACTGCAGAACTGAAGGCAGAGATGGGCAGATATCTGCCACTTTTAGCATCTCTGTCGGATCAGATAAGCATGCTGGAAGAAGGCACCCATTTACTTTCAGATAAAGAAGGCAATTTGGTAAGCTACTCCATCCTATGAAACTGGAGCATTTTCCATTCTCCACGGATATGCAATATGCTGTGTTTACTATACAAGTTCTCCATAGTTCTACCTTTCACTTACTTATATTTGGCTTATGCAGGAGCTTGTACAAGATGACAGACGTGGTTCAGAGTTCCTAGACATGCCATCAGGAGTTTTAAAGTTGGACAGCTTAATTGCAAGAGTTGAAGCACTCCGGGTTGTGATATTAGATGTCAAGGACAGCCAAAATAAGGAGTTTACTGAATTCGCTGCTAAATTGGAGTCGGCGAATATAGAAATTCAAGATCTTAAATCAAGAAAAGGTTCATGCATTAGGCACAAGGAACAATACATGGAGGATGATAGGCAGAAATATGACGCCGATAACTCCAAAGGGAAGCAAGCACAGATCATGAAAGATATCGAACTTGACCAGGTATCTACTTGCCCGCCATATGGCTCTGGAGCCGCTGTCTACCCTCTTGGTGGCGATGCAAATGCAGAGCTTGATGATGAGATGCTCCAGCTGTGGGAGACTGCTGAGAAGGATTGCAAGAATGGAACAGCCAAATCCTCATCATCTGAACATGACATACAAGAGGTGGAGGAGGTGAAGAGTCAGTACACTTCCTTTGAGATAGCAAGAGGAAGAGACCTAGGGATCAACAGGCTCGAGATATCGACAGCAACCCTGGAACCTCAGCAATTATGGACCAAAAATGTCCTTGAGAAGCTCGCCACCGATGCTCAGGGGCTGCTAATCATCCAGGCAAGCATCGAGGAAGTGAAGCAGAAAATCGAGGGAACTTCCAAGGGCAAATCTCCCATGAGCTCGGAGTACAGCAGCATTAGGGCTCAGCTGCAGGAGATCGAGGGCTCTGTCTTGGAACAGATAGGTTTCAACAGCAGTTTGACGAAGAAGGCCGAGAATTATCCTGCATTCGAGGTGAACGCCGACCTAGAGGGCTATTCCAGCAGAAGGAAGATCTCCGAGCAGGTGCAGAAAGGGTCAGAGAAGGTCGCGAGGCTGGACCTCGAGCTCCAGAAAATACAGTACGTGCTGCTGAAGCTCGAGGAGGAGCACGAGTTCAAGAGGGTCAAGGTCTCCGAGAAGCGTTCGCGGCTGCTCTTGAGGGACTACGTGTACGCAAAGAAGGACAAGAACGACGCCGGCCAGAAGAAGAAGAGTAGGGTGCCCTTCTGCGGCTGCGTGCGCCCCAAAACAATGACCGAGCCTTAACCGTTTCGTTCTGTAGGCGGCCCAACAGGCTCGTGCTCCTTCTGATTTGGAGCTGCAGCAAGTGATGTCTTTAGTATCTCTTCTGTAATGGGTTGCATGATAATGTTAACAAGGAGCTCATGCATTCAGAGTTTTGTCCTTGTTCAGAAATGTCCTCTAGTTTAACTAGTTAATCCTACTGATACCGTTATGAATCGAAGCATTTTGTAATTCCGTTGCCCTTCGCTGGTTCTATATGTCTGCAATGACGATATATGAGAATGCTTCTTTCAGGGATATAATTTTCACTCCCCTTTTACAACACATAGATCCACTCATCTTTCATGTTGGAATTTGGTAGTCAATACTGATTCTCTGATCTGTTCTTATGTTGGAATCTGTGGATCTGCAAGTGTTAACTTTTCTGTTCTTATGTGTCTGTCCTCTGCAAGTGTATTTCTGATCTGTGCCCTGATTTTTTGTTGAATGTCTGTTAATTAGGGTAGCAGTAAATTTGGGAAGGTTAGTCTCGTGCTATATCATTTGTTCACATTACCGACTAGTATATTGCATTTGCACAAGCTTGGCTTTTGCTTCAACACCAACAAAAACGGTGATATTCATTTCATGCGGATTTCATCCACAACGTAGGAGTACAATAGCTCGAGATGCTTATACCGATCTCGGCTCGCATTGCCTGTTAACAACTCAACTCAGGTCAGGTCAGGCCCAATCAGACCATGTTCTCATGCGAGGCACCGTCCACCACCATGCCCGGCTTGTGGGAGTGCAGCACGAAGTCGCACTCCGCCACGGCCTCGCCCACCGTCGGGAAGATCCACTCGTGGCCGATGAGCTCCAGCACCTTGGAGCTGTCCAGCTTCTTCATGATCTCGCTCCCCGGGTTCGCCAGCACGATCTGAAACCAAGGAGAAATCAGCCATGGCTCATGACAGAAGAAGAAAGATGACAGTTTGTGTTGCTCTGTTCTTACCTGAATCCCCCTCCTGTCCAGGGTCTTCTTGAGCTCGTCCAGCATGCTCGTCCCGCTGGTGTCGATGCTGCCCACAGCTGCGTGCAGAAAGAACAAGTTTCAGAGATGCTCTGTTCGAGATGTTCAGATGTAGGCATTGTTTCAGAACAAGTTGCTGTAACTTACCACCCATGTCGAGGACGACGTACTGCACGCCGGTCTCGCCCTTGGCGCTGGTGCGTTCATCGTCCTCGTCGATCCACCGGGTGAACCTCTCGCGCAGGTAGCCGGAGTTGGCGAAGTAGATGGGCGAGTCCACGCGCAGCACGAGCACGCCGGGCACCGCCCGCGCCGTCGTGTACTGGTCCATCCTCCGGTAGACGTTGGTGTCCGGCACGTTGCCGAGCACGGTCGTCCTCGGCCGGGCCACGAAGAGCAGCACCCGGAGCACGGAGATGGCCACGGCGACCACCAGCCCCATCTCGACGCTGCCGAAGACGACGCCGAGGTAGGCCCCCGCGCAGACGCAGAAGTCCACCTTGTCGACGTGCCAGAGGTGCACGGCGGCCGGGAAGTCGATGAGCCCCAGCATCGCCGACATGATGATCGCCGACAGCACCACCAGCGGCGTGTAGTGGAAGAGCGGCGTGAGGAAGAGGAGCGTCACCATCACCGCCAGCGACATGACCACGTTGGACATGGCCGTCTTGCACCCGGCGTTGTAGTTCACGGCGGACCGGGAGAAGGGCCCCGTGGTGAGGTAGCAGGAGGTGAAGGACCCCATGATGTTCATCGTCCCGATGGCGATCATCTCCTTGTTGCCGTCGATGTGGTAGTTCTTGAACATGGCGAAGCTCCGGCCGACGGCGATCCCTTCCTGCGCATGTGCACATACCCCAGTCGGCAGGTGTGAGATATTCGATCTTTCACCGGTGTAATTTACTTGGGCGAAGCAGATGAGTGTGTTGGGCTTACGGCGAGGGCGATGACGCCGGTGATGAGGCCGGTCTTGAGGGCGAGCATCATGTACGGCGGCGTGAACTGGAGGTTTGTGACGGAGATTGGGTTCAGGCCTTTCTTCAGATTACCGATCTAGAGTGTTCCAAAATGGCGTCAGTCATTCAGTCGACATAACATGGAAGCTAATGCTGTGGTGAATGTATGGGTTGCTCACAATTTGAACGCCATGGTTTTCAGCATGGGTGAAGTAGACCAGGAGGCTCCCAAGGATGACCGACGTCAATGGCGCGGCGGCGGATACCCAGAAGAACCTAGGCTGCCTCTTGCTCTGACCAAATTAAACATAAGATTAGTTTCATGAAACATTAATAATCTTTAGAGTGATATTAACTTTAAGTGGTTTCAGAGCAGCAAGAATTGGTCTGTTAGGTAATTATAATTCTTGGTTCAACTTGGACCAAGACCTCAAAGTTCAGACCAAGGAAGCAGTTCTGAAACAGTATTCATCATACATAAATATTCAGAGTCTTGTAGCATCAGAATTCAGAACAGAACTGGGCATATCATATGGCCGGTTGCGCGTTGAAACATGACGAACACACTGGAATAATCAGCCAATGAACATACTCAAGAACAATCCATTTTTGATCGGGACATATACTAAAATTCAGTGGCTACACTACCACACGTGATATTCTTCTCCCAAGAACAAGCTACCTCAGGCATCTCATTTCAGATTAGTTAAATAATCGTCACACCATAATGCAGCGGTTAGTGGAGCTTGGCCTTTAGCAATAATTCCGCAGGTCGGCTCTTTCCCGCGCCCATGATGTCCGGTCCGATGCATGCACCTCGCCATCAGCGTGACACCGATGCGAAAACAAGCTAGCACTCAGAGCATGCAGGTCAAGCGCTGTCCCGCTGCTGACAGAAAATGACACGACGCAATCGACGCGCTGTCTGGCTCGAAATTATATGCTCCTCGGTCACTACCAACATGTTGAAAAGACGAGAGGTTTCTCCCTTTCAGACGCAAAAAGGAAGGAGTCCCCCCAAGTCAGGCACATATACTGGTACTAGAGAGAGCAGAGATCAAATTTGGTTTGTGTAAAGGCGCGTGCATGCTAATTTTTGCATGGTGTTCAGAGACAGACGAGGAGGAAGATGACAGCGGAGGTATGGAGCGAGATCAGATCGTCAGAGATGAGAGGCATCAGGCATGTGCTGCGTGCAGGTGCAGGCTATGTGTCCAAAGGCGCCCAATGGATGGATTCTCTTGTCCCACTCCAACCTCGATCGCCAATGAACTCACGAGCGGGCGTCCTCATGTGGAGTAGGCGCTACCCCGCCTCGCCTACCTCATCTGCAGAAAGCTCACGGCACAAAATTGTCTTTCCTGCAGCTCTCGAGCTCGACCAGACCTGTGACTGACTGACTGACGCGGCTAAACACTGGGTCTAGCACTAGCTAGCCATATGCACCCATGGACTAGAGAGCAGAGAGAGCATGGCTTTTGGATTACGAGACGCGCGCAAATGGGGTTAGCCTCCCGTGCACAGGCCATTACCTCCAAAACATCGTGTCACGGATGGACCGAGGCAGCGTCTGTGCCGTCGCGATCCTGGTACAGGGTGCGGTACTACGTCATGGACGATTATAACATGCTACTGGTAGTACAGTAATGGAGTTAGAGGTGCAAGAAAAGGCCCAATGATTGGGGACGATCCATGGATGGATGGATGGATGGGTCGATCGATCGATTCTCTGGTGGTCCTAGTTTATGCACCCCTTTTGGTGTCATTGGGCACGTCATTAGTTTACCAGAGGAGAGATTCTCGCGCCACTTACTACTACTGCTACACTAGCTATAGAGAGGCGAATCGGGATTTTGTCACGCACAAGTTAAGCATGAGGTGTTTAACTTGTGTAATTAAACAAGAAAAGGCAATCGAAAGCATGCGTAGTAATTAAAAAAAGGAAAGGTGATCAAAAGATCTGGGAAGTAAAGTGAGAGTAATTTAGTAGTGTTACTGGTAGACTTGACTTACGAAGAAGCGGGTGACGAGGAGGAAGAAGAGGAAGCCGCAGCCGAGCACCACGCTCTCCCATCGCCACTGCACACCAAAGCCATCCAACCAATTGAACCCGTCAGCAACATACACGGACTATTAACAGTGGAGTAGCTAGCTAGTCACATGCAATGGTCGATCGGGTGCATGTCCCTCATATGTACGTGTGTGACTGTGCCCAGCTAGCGAGCTGGACCAAGCTGCAGTGCAGACATGGACATAGGCATCGGCATGGCCGGCCGTAGAGGCAAGTGGAGCTCGCCGTCGTGTCGTGTTCTGTCCTGTTCGTGTTCCTGTCCTTCCCGGGCATGGCATGCACGTAATTAACCTTGCCGGTCTAGACATATATGGCTGCCTACCCCAGAGGCTTGTGCCCCCGGGAGCCCAGTCCCGAAGTGTCACGCGCATGCACCGGTGTCATCATGCCATCCGTCCGTTTTTCATGGAGTTCTTGGCGACTATATATCTACGGACAGGCATACGCACGGTGCTGCAAAAATCTACTAGTAGCCAGTAGCTTGATCACAATACGCAAGAAAAAGCACTGAAAGGTGCATGGCTACCATGGGCTCTTGGGAGTCCTAGGTACCTACTAGCTACTATGTATGTATGTATGTATGTATGTATGTATGTATGTATGTATGGGTAACAAGATGCAAGTGTCAGTTAACAGATGATGAGTGATTAGATACTGGACCTGGTGTGTCTGGGAGAAGACGGAGCGCATGACGGAGACGAGGTCGGTGGAGGTGGTGAAGTGCTCCAGCCCCAGCATGCCCTTGAGCTGCTGCAGGCACACCACCGTCGCCGCGCCGCCCATGAACCCCACGATCGCCGCGTGCGACAGGAAGTCCACGATGAACCCCAGCCTGCACGTAGTCCCAGTAAGTCCGTGCTGCACGTAGCAGTTACACCTAAACCTCCACACCCATAGTACCAAGCTTGCTGCATCTAGAGCTACAACTAATCATACTCTAGAAGCTGATTAACTTTTGACAAGTTAGAAAGGTGCCACTGTGCTTTTGGACTCGTCCATTCTCACCAACTACGTAGGTATGTGGCTTGACCCACAAGAGAGAGCTTAGTAGGTGTGATTTCCCTAATCGTAATCAATGGTTTGATTAGTTAAATGGAGTGAGCACGAAGCTCATGCATGGTGTGCGACGTGCCTGAGGATGCCGAGCGAGGCCTGGATGACGCCGGCGAAGAAGGTCGCCGTGAAGGCCAGGTGGAGGTAGAGCGCCGGGTTCTCCGTGGCCGACACCTCGGCGCCCAGCATGGAGGCGATGAGCAGCGACGCCACCGCCACCGTCCCCACCGCCAGGTCCTTGGAGCTCCCCATCATCGCGTACACCAGCGGCGGCACGAAGCTCGAGTCTGCAGTCCGTCACATACTCATACAGTGAGCCACAGAGGCACGAAGGCTCATACAGTCGGCAATGGCAACATATATATGGCCATGTGTGACGCGCTTACAGAGGCCGAGGATGGGCGGTAGGTTGGCGAGCTTGGCGTAGCTGATGCCCTGCGGGATGGCGAGGCTGGCAATGGTGATGCCGGCGATGAGGTCCGACTTGAAGGTGCCGAGCCTGTATGCCGGCGCCCACTCGAGGAACGGGAAGAAGTAGCGGAGCGCGGCCGCCGCGCGCCGGCCGAAGCCCCGCTCCCGCACCACCGCGCGGAACGGGTCGTCCGGGAAGAAGGTCTCCTTGAGGTTGGCCCGGAACGTGTCCAGGAACGGCCGCGCCTCCGGCACCGGCACCCTCTGCGCCGCCCTGCCCCCGCCGTCCACGCTCTTCCCGGCCGCCGCGCTGCCGCCCATGGCCGCCGGCTGCACACGTGTGCGCTAGGCCGCTCGCTCCCTCGCTCGCTCTCTCTAACTGTGTGTGCTGTGTTGGGAAATGGATTTCACCACTTGCGCTTGCGCTTGCTCTTGCTCTGGATGGTCTGCCCGTGCTGCGCTGGTGTATATATACAGCGGCCGGGGGTCGGATTTGGTGTCCGGTCCGGGCGGTGGGCTCGGTCGGGATTAGCGTTCCGGGCAAACCTCGCCGTGCGGTGCGATGCGACGGGCGCACGCGCCGCACGGGCCCCGCCTGACAGGGACCTACGTGCTCGCCTGACGTGGAGCGCGCGGTAGAGGAAGGAAGTGACGGGATCTGCAGGGAGCTTCAGTAGAGTATAGGGTTATTGTTGGCGTCTCGTACGTGCGGGTGGGCGCGGCTGTCGCCTCGTCTCGTCGGGCGATCTGCCGTGCGATCGGGCCGGTCGGCTCTGCCATTGATCCATCGGCATCGGCATCGGCGCGTACTGTACGCCGGGTTCGGCCGGGCTCGTTTGCTCGATCCGGCTGCTGACAAACACGTACGTAAACGCATGTGCAAAACGTGTACTGTGTTTGCAATTTTCGTGTATGTGTGTGTGTATGTATACTGCCTACGGTGCGATCGTACGTGCAGGTATCGTTTCGGTATTGTAGGTTCCCTAGTTTCTGCATATCGAACGGTCTGATCTGGAAAGGTGGTTGGCGAAGCAGCATCTCGTGTGTTAGCTGGTGACGTGTGTGCACATGCGGACGGACGGCGTGCCAACTGTGCTTGCCAAAACAAGAACAAAAACATAGAGCAGATTCCACTGAGACAAGATATGCGATGATCACATCCATCGCATATACGCCTCAAAAATGGATGCAAAATCGCCACGGAGCTGGTAATCCTGCACGTGTTCGGTCCTACGTGTACTACCCACAGCAGTTACTTTTTTTCCCGCAAAAAAAAGTAGTACTATCCACAGCGGGAAATTAGCGAAAGTGTTAGTACCATGATTAAGCAGAATATCGTATCTCTCCCAGATGACATGAGCAAGTTACCGGCCGCCACGACGGTCGCCTGGGCAAATGTGGTTGCTTGTTTAATGATTTTTTAATCGAGTAGCCGACCGGCATCAACACGTGTGCGCCGTTATGAAGCTACCCATACAAGTTACAACCCATGCCCACTCGTTTTCGTTTCGGTGGCTGCTGCCCCGTTAACCTTGTCGACTACTCCTGCGACGCCGGGTAATCACGCACGCACGGCGCAGATTAGTAGCGTGGGAAACCGAATTGTCTACCGATCGATTTGGTCAGCACCGAGTCAGTGTTGAGCGTGGAGAAGCTATCTGATGGTGGCTGCAAGTGCTGCACTTGGAGTTTGCCTTCTTGAGTCTTGACCGACCTCCGAGACACCACACAATTTAAAACACCCCGCGTCCTAATCAAATCATTGGCCTTCTCTGCGCGTGTGGGCCCAAACTAAGTAAGTACTCCTTCCGTCCTATAATATAAAAACGTTTTTGACACTAGGGACGGAGGCAGTAGATAGCATGGTGCGCAAAATATGTTTTTGTTTTCCTTTCGAAAAATGACGAGTACACGTTGGATCAACATTTAAGCATACTTCCCGCAAAGAAAAAGTGCATGCATACACCAAACTCAAATAATGTCTACAGAGACTCGAAGCCTGTAGTCGTGGAACTTCAGAGTTTTTGAAAACACTTGAGTAACCAGATACCGTGAGAGTGGAGCCTTTCCCCATTTTTTATACTCGATATTGTTGTGCTTTTCTCTTTGAGCAGTAATAACTCTGTAAGCTTTTTTCTTAATTAATCAACGAGGCAAATTTTTTGACTAGTTTAAAAAGAATCACAAAGTTGTTACGCGCATCTCAACCCCCCCCCCCCCCTCTCCCTAAGCCCTTCCTCTCCGACACATGGCTCTCGTCCCCGCCTACCCATGCAAGCTGATTTGTGCACTCTTGTGATCAAATTTGCCGGATCAGAATTTCGAAAAAAAAAACCCTCCACCCCCTTGGGAGTTTGTCTCCCAGGGGAGAGAGAGACCAAAATCTATGGTCAAAAGAAAAGAGAGGCGGCACTTAGAAAACGAGTGAGGCCACTGGGCGTGTTCAAATGTGCACAAATTTAATAGGGTCGATTTTTCTTCTTCCAGAAATTTGAGAGAGGTGTACCGAAGCACACCTCTTAAGATAGTGTTGTACTGTTTGTGGCCAAGTAATACCCAAATGATCCCATTTATTTCTTGGTTGGACTAATCCAGCCGTCTTGTGTCTTCCTGAAAATTTACCTTTTTGCAATCACTACCTGGACTTCTCCTTTTAAGCAATTATGAACAGATCGGTCAAGAGCTATCTTCAAAAGACTACGTTCGTTTTCTCGCCTTCCAATCCATAATAGTAAAGTAAGAGTAAGGTATGGATAGCGTATAATTTACATAATAGAAAACTCAAGTTCTTAATCCTAAGAAGATTGAAGACGCCGATTGCTAGAGTACTCTTGACACGTGCATTTCTCAAATTCTAGCCAACATAATGAAACTATGCATGCATATTTCTTGTTTTTAGTTCGAACTGATCCCCTCTTCTTTTTGAATACATTTATGGTATGATTACTAGAATTTGATCCCCTAGCTTGCTAGATTGATAAACGAGAGACGTAGTCGTGGGATTGGTAGCAAGGGTCGGAACATCTACATGTAAATTGACTATGTAAAAGAAGTTGTACTCACCTTAGTAGGTGTTTTGACAAAGAACAAGGAGAAATGGGGGGTCTTTTGTTATGAGAACAAGGAAGTGCCTATAGCCTTCATGCTACAAATAAATAACTATACACATCCAAGCCGCATGAAGATGGTGCCACCCGAAGACTTACATGAATAATCATCGTTGTTGAGAAACAACCGATTGGATTCACTCTTATTGTTTTAGCATGAACACCCCCCCCCCCCCTCTAGCAAGCACATCCTCAACTACCCATGAACGTATAGGTGCGGAAGTAAAATCAATCTTTATTTATACACCACTTAACTTACATACTCGAGCACAACTTTTTTTTGAACAATTGAATAACGACTTTTCAATGACTACCATTCAATCTCCTGAACTGGTCGAGACTAAATTTGGATAAAGAGGTATAAACGGAAAGGAATACCAACTGATGAACGAACAAGAAACCCTTTTACTTCTATGGAGGTATGGAAAACAGTTGGGGCCAATAAAGAAGGTGAAATTTGGACTCTTCGAGTTGTTCCAACCATGTTGGATGTCATTGCAAGAGGCGAACCAGAATGCATACCACACAAGAGTCAAGACAAGACTCCATAATAGTTAACCGGTTCATTTTAGGTTAATCTAATCATTAGATTACTCCATTATGACAACTAACCATATGGCGACTTTGGTAGAGTTGCTTTTAGCCTCTTCTACTTTCCCTGGGACGTTGAGTAAGCAGGGTTAAAAATTTCAACGAAACTTCTGAAATTTCGCATATTTCAGTGGGGTCCGAAATATTATCAACACCAAAATTTTGATGCAAATTCAAACAGATTTTCAAATGAATTTAAGTTATTTTAGAATTCACAAAAATTAAGCTAAATTTGAAATCGGAAAATCTGTAATAATTTTCGAAATATGCGAAATTTCTGAAATTTCACATATTTCGATGGGTTCCGAAATTATTTTATTTTCGAAATTAAAAACCTTGTGAGTAAGTATGACACGTATTAGTTTGGGAGCTGAATTGTCTAACGATTTGATCATCACAGAGTCGGTGTTGACTGTGGGTAAGTTAGCTGGTGGCTACAAGCGCTGCACTTGGATGTTGCCTACGTGTCCTAATCAAATCATTGACTTTCCCTGCATGTGGGCCTACTTAAACTAACAATAGAGAGTGTGGCGTGTAAATTTCTTTTTCTTGGGAAACAACAAATACAATGCAGACGTGCATATATACCTACCACTATAGTCACAAACCGAAATAATATATATCAAGCATCAAAGTTGTGGTGCTTCAAGATTTGCATAAATGATTACGAATACGCCATTGACGGATATGTCATCTCATAGTGTTTGATCGTGCGATGGGACTACAACCACCTCCACCTAGCCATGGTTGGTTCTCTTCGCGCAAATTTGTTGGTGCTGCTGCTTAATTACTTGTGCTTCAGAGTGTGTTCGATTTATGTTAAACTGTTTTTGATAGAAAATGGATATGCTTTGAGATATTATGAGTTAACGCCACCTAGCTTGTCTGGCAAACCAGACGAATGTGATATACGAAAGTGATGCCAAGATCACATCATTGCAAGATATACGATCGTGCTCATTAGATGCTTATCAGGCAAAAGCTTATCAGTGGGTCGAAATTGCACTGGTCTTATCCGCAAACAAATAATCGACTCAGTGTCAGTGGCCATTCTCTAACAATCAACAAAGGGCACGATCGATCGACGCGATGCGCGCATTTTTCTTTCATCTAATCTAACCGTACGTTTATGTTCGTTTCTCTCGCCACTTTTCTTTCAGATCATGTTTCTTTCGCATATAAGGGCATCTTGCAAATGCGTGGAATATATGCTCAAAGTTTGTCCGGGCACAGTCATTTCAGATATTTCAGATGAGATGATGACCTAGCTCAACCTTAGCTTGTCTCATGAGCGAAGCGACTCGAGTGCGATATGCAGGCAGCAGATCGGTCGCGTCGATCGCAGCGTGTACGCCACCGATAGAGAAATTAGACGCGTATCAGCTTATCACCGGGGTCAAAGCTGCACTAAGTCGTTGACCTTTCATTTCACCTGCAGACCGTGCTTAGAGGAGGCGTCTGGTGGTGTTAGTCAGACCGTAATCGCACATGCCATGTCCCCGTGGTGTGGTGGTAGTGGTAGGACGATGTACTTACTCAGAAAGCACCTTAAAAGCTGCCCCTGTCAGAGATTTGCTCCACAAATCGAGCACCCAAAGAAGGCAGCACGCCCAGATGTATGGCCAGGAGTAGCTCGTGACGATGTTTAGGCCAACTCCACCGCGTGACCTATCCGTGACCCATTCGGTCCGAAGTTGTCCGTTTGAAGTAAAATACGACCCAGCGCTAATACCCAAACGAACAGAGTTGTCTTTTGGACACTTTTTTGTCCCGCCCAACCCCAAACCTGAAGCAAACTTGGTCCAAGAATGCTCCCGAACGGACAGAAAACAGACACTCTCCTCGCCCCTCTCGTCCGCTCCTGTCCGCCCGTGCCTTCCCTCTGGCCCACAAATCAGTGAGACCGAGAGGCTGGACGAGCGCGGGCGGGGCGGCGGCGCGGCGCGGCCGGCGGGGCGAGGTGCAGGCGGCGGCGAGGCAGGCACGGGCGCGGCGCGGCGGGGCCCAGGCAGGCGGGCACATGCGCGGCGCGGGCGGGGCGCGGGCAGGCTGGCGCGGGCGGGCGCGGCGCTGGGGCGGGCGCGTGCGGGCGTAGCGAGGCGCGGCGGGGTGCTGGCGCGGCGCGGCGGAGCACTGGCGCGGGCGCAGGCCGAGACTGGGGCGGCGGGGGTTCGCGCAGGGCGGCATGGCGAGCTCACGGCGAGGCTCCGGGTGTGCACGGCGCGGCATGGCGAGCTCACGGCGAGGCTTCGGGGTGTGCACGGCGCGGCATGGCAAGCTCGGTACAAAGTGGGGCGGGCAGTTTGGGGTCCAAAAGCCTTCTGCGCGTTGGGTATAGATGCCTCTCGGACGTCCGCCAAATCGTACTTCAAACGGACAAAAGCGGACGTCTGGATGGACCACGGATGGGTCACGCGGTGGAGTTGGCCTTACTGCCATTTCGCCATGCAGGTTGAAACCAATACCTCATGGAGTTAATTAAGGTTTGATAGACTTGTGCTAACTGCTACTAGTACAAACACAAGTCAAGAAAGTAGCCGTGCTCAAGCCTGCGCGGTAACAATTTCCTTTGGATGCATCTCATGACATGAGGTTCTTTTCAGACACCTTTTACCAGAGCACAGAGGACGTCGCCTAGCTAGACAGAGATGTGCCACGCGATCGCGCTTAATAACATTATAAGAAGAGGCGTCAGACAATCAATCGATGACCTGGTCAAGCAGGGTGTAATCAATCAACCTACTGAGCATATGAAAATTGTTTTTCTTCTTCTTTTGAAGAAGAATCACAGACGGATTCGGTTCCCCCGCCATTTTGCCAACCTTCTCTACTTTCAAATATGCCTCCCTTTTACCTTCCAATATATAACCGGTAGATACTATCGGCAAGTGCCCCCAGGAAAGATGATGATCCCTGAGCTGTTCCTAATGGCGACGTCCCTTTGGCGATCCATGCTTCAGAATACGCACCAAACGCTGAATGAAATAAGCACGGCATCATCGGGGGCAAGAGAGGCTTCCGGAATATAGCCGGGGGTCAGTGGTGGTGGTGGTGCCGATGCCGATGAGATCTGTCCGACAGGACGTTAAATATAGCCGGCGGCGGCGTTGGCCCAACTGCGGGTTTGCCACAAGCAACGGGGCAGTGGTGACGGTGAGTGAGACTGACACGTACGCAGGTACTGAAACAATGCAGAATCTGAACTGAAAATTCAGAGCTGTCCTCTCCTCCGGGCCAGCCAAGCCAATACGCCATCATCTTCCGGCATTACGCTCTGGTTTTTGGCCGTCAGTATCGTATCTCTGTTCAAAAGACCCTCGAGATATTCTCGTCCGTGCACGCAGCCCGGCTCAGGCCGTGATCAGGCAATCATGGTGCACGCACGCACGCATCTGTCCGGTTCGGACGAATGCATGGCGCGCAAAGCGGCCGGCATCGGCATGGCGTGGCGTTATCCAACCATATCTCAGGCCACCTCGCCGGCCAACTTGCGGCCGCGCGCGGGCGTCTTTAGCGAGTGCAGGTTCACGTCGCCGGCCGGCGGCTGCCACGAGCCGCCTTGCTCGATCGCGCCGTGTCCCTCGTCGAGATACGTGGTTGGCCGTTGGCGACGGGAGCGCACTGTGCACTTGTTTTACGGGATTCGCTTTGCGGGTCACGGCCGTTCTTTCTTTGGACGACGGGTGGTCGATCGATCGCGTCGTGCCGTTGCGTCGATCGATCTCTAGGCTTTTTGCCAGGCTGAGATATGTTCTGCGTCTAGTTCCTGTCAGGTTTCTCTCTCTCTCTCTCTCTCTCTCTCTTTGACCTATGCACAGGTCTGATTTATTGGACATGGGCGCGTAGAGTAGAGTAGATTCGTTCGCCCCCCGTGTTGGGCGTAGAGTAGGTGTCACTTTGCTACGGGAAGGAATCGTTGGAAACGTTGCGTTGCGAGTGACAGACAGCAACTGTGCACAAGGGCGCGCATCTTGTGTGGTCTTTCTCGGGTCTGGGCCGGAAAGAGGAGCGCTTTCAGTTGAGTGTATACATGTACCCTTTTTTTTTGCGAGATGTAGATGTACTTTTCTTGCGTAGACGTACATTCCCTGTAGTCATCTCGCTGGAAAGGAGGGACACTGGAATTCTAGGGGAGTTCGTGGCGTAGCAGCTGTAGTAGGGTGGCCAGGGTGGGTGGTCCATGGACCACCCTGGAATTCAGCCCATTCGTTCTAAGAAAACACAGCCAGGCCCAATACATCTATATCATAGCTGATCGTTCTGTCTTCCCCTCTCGAACCCTAGCTTCTAGCGAACGAGCGAGGCAGCGAGCGCCAGCTCGTGGCTGACAGGCAGACGGGGCACTGGCCGGCCGCTGTTGACCGGCGGCTGGCAAGCACACACGGGTGCACAGGCCGAGGCAGGACGAATGGACGATCAAAGAGAAGCAGCGTCAGTGTGTATCACCGGTTTTTACATTTCCGAGTTGAAGCACAATTTTCATCTCTTTTTAATTTAAACTATACATTTTCTTTTGCTTCGAGTTTAACCGAGAGTACGAATTTGAAGGTTTTGTGCAACTTAGAATTGGTAAATTAAGCTAACCGGTTATTAGGGACTTTCGTGGCCATGAGAAGGTGGTATCCCAACATACAAGGTGTGGTATCTTCTTTTTATGCAAATTGAATTCTAATATGTTTTGAAAGACCTTATTGATACGGGCTTCTGGTAAATTATATACTCGTATGGTGTAATGTTTTGTTTATGTCAACTGTACCGCCCTGACCTAAAATCCGGGCTACGGCGATAGTAGGTCCATACGACCAATAATGCCAAACATACAAAGAAAAAAGTTACACGTAATTACATGCTGACCTTTCTTTCTAACTACCCTCCCCCCCATCCCTCCGCGGGCCCCTCCTCCTTAATCTTAAAACTCTTGTAAACCTATGTATGTGTAGCATTACTACCATGCACACTGGAAAAGCCCTTTTGGACGCCTTGCCTGCCTTGCCACTGGCCGATATATTAGTTTTGCAGCCTCACTAAATACATGTACACATATACAGTTCGTCATGATCATCCATATTTACAACCTTCACCGGGATATCTCCTTGTGACAGGGTTAATGGATGATTTTCGAGTGGACGAACAGACCACACGAAAGATACGTGCCAAAGTTAGTCAAATGGTGCGCCCCTTTTTGCAGATGAGGCGAACCAACAGATTCTACTACATGTGTAGGGGTGACTAAACGGACGAAAGTCTCGAGCTACTTGCCCTAGTGAGATATGTGAAGCATCAACGTCGACTGAATGCTCCATTGGATGATGGAAAAGTGAGGAGATTTGACGAGGCAATGTTGACTGTTGAGTAGTACTGAGTATAGCCTTCCCCGGTTGGAGTTGGATCTTTGCCTCGGCATGTCAAAAGTTGACGAAAAAGAAACTAATAGCAGATAGCTCAGACCCCAAAGATATGGTAGAGTAGCTATGTGCTGTTGTGGGCTTATTTGCTCTATTATTGTTCTCTGGCCTTTTCCACCCCGTTTGAACAAATTCCTTCACTTGTTATACTCCTTCACGGAGTATTAGTTTTGTAACGAGATCAACGTTCACGGCGCATTATTTTTACTGAATTTTCTCGCTAAAGTGAGTTGTGCAGACTGCATGTCTGCATATCTGAGTATGTGGCCAAGTGAAGCCCAACACTCTGAATCTAAAAATAGAAGAGTGAAGCCCCAGCTGGCAAGCATTGGAAACATGGCAATAACGTCATGCGTTGAGTTCATGGTAGGTAGGTCAAGGAATATATATTTTGGGTACCACGGGGGAATCTTCTGTCGCAAGCAAGTTGACTTGTTTTCCAACATTATTGATGTGTTTCAAATGAAACTTGCATGCATAAATGCCAGAGAATCTAATAAGTCCACACCTGCTCAACAGCGCATTATCACTGTAGCTCCACGTTTTTATGGATTTTGCGAGGTCCCGTCTTTTGGCGTTCTCCTTCCTTTTGAAGAAATTATATTTTCTTAACACCCTTGTAAATATATTTATTGTGATAATAGTATTTTTTTGTCTTTTTATTAGCCCTTACTTCTGTGTTCAAGTAACCATTTTCACCCCATTAAATAAAACTTTCGACAAGTTGCCGGATTAAAGAAGTCTGTTGCTCATTTTACACTAGACCAAGTAATTCTTATATTTCTTTGATAGAATTCATGTCTCATTAATTGATAACATCATATCTCACGAAATTCCAGCATTGATCTCAATCACGCTACCTCCAAGTTGAGTAACACCTATTCCTTTTATATATATCTTAGAATCGATTTTGTTGCAAAGTTTATGATATTATTAAATGGAAATGTCAATTATTTTGTAATCAATTTGAATGTCTTTTTAGAACCCCAATGAATTTAATTTAAGTACAAATCTTATTCGTTATGGGGCACCAATTTTGTAGGTCTAACTTTTTTGACGGGAATTGTAGGTCTAACTTGAATATGATGTATTCTAGAAGCCCTCCAAGAAATACATGCAGTTGTGGTTCTTCTCCTTTCGCCCCATAATAGTATGAAAAATATATATTCATGCATTTGTATTTTGTGGAAGATAAAGTATTAGATTCTAGGCTATTAAAGTTTGTATCTACCTTAAATCCAGTAGAAATAAAAATTATACAATATAAATATCGATATTAAAAGTGAAGCTAGGCTTGTATATATTGCAATTTCATTTATCCTAGACTTAGAGCAGATTTGAATTCTAAAAAACTTAAGAATAATTAGAGGTAGAAGATAAGAATTACTCAGTTTTGCCATTAGAGTTTAAATTACTTAGAGCAAATTCGAATTCTAAAAAACTTATAATTCATTTCCCAAATTGTAAAGAGCTTAAATGGGCGAGATGTGGTATTTTAAAGTACTTAGCATAACTAATTCATATAATAATGTGATGCCCTTATCACCACGCACGCACGAGCATCTGAAACACATGTCGACATTGCTCTAATTTTTCTTTGCGACAATCATTGTTCTAAATTGTCTAAATTACATTCCTTCCAACATTTTGGATAAGCTTCGCCGCAGAAACAAAAACCAAAACAAAACATTTTGGATGAGCAGATAAGAGATAACTATGAAACAGTCTTCAGGGAATAAGCTAGCTGACTTGTTTACAAACACTAGCACTGCATTATTGGTTATTGCTGTCCCAAAACGCAACAAGCACGCAGAAATGCTAAACAATTTCAGCTCAGACAGATATGGCGCTCAACAGCATATCACACACACGAGCATCATCACTACTGAAACTCCACCTGTAATGGTACCCTGCGCTAATTATTGCAGCTGCATTATTGCTGCTGTGCCTGGGGTCAGAGGGCAACGCAGACGGATGGCTCCCAGGCAGCGCAGGTGGCGTCCGTCGCCCACCGATGAAGGTGACCGATAGGCTCGCCGGCTCACTGAGAGGTCAGCTCTAGGAGCATGCAGCAGATCGGTGGCACTACTACTCCGGGCGCGCATTAGCACGCCCGCGCGCTCCTCATCTGCGCCTGTCGGGCGCATAATTGAGGACTAAAAGGAGTGGGAGATTTCAGTGGCGGCTACTGTGGCCTGGCCTTGATCACTGATGGCTGATCGATCGGTCCATGGCCTGCTCATCTGAACAACGCCTTTCGGGAGGGCCGCGTCCAAGAGATTTGCCCCTGCTTTTCTGTACCGGCGGAATCGGATCGAGCCACTGTGGCGCTGCACGATCGGGCGGGCGTTCGTCATCCATGTGTTTATGCCGAGAACCGGAGCGGTTGACGAGCAGACGAGATGGACGCGCGCGACGCGTGTAGAGCGCACTGCCGGTCAATTTTCTGGATCGAATTGGAGAGGAGCTCCTGTTTGGGAATAATGTGTGCGTCGCGCTGATAGAGAAACACTGGTTTGCATTGCGTTTAGCATCCTTCCTATCCTATCCTTGCTTCTCAAGATAACCTTGGTTTTCTCCTGTTGCATGCAGAGACTGTTAGGCTAAGGCTGTCGTGAACTTTTATTTTTATTTGAGCTTGGCTGTATTTATTTTTGAACATAGTATAATCGCCGCGATCATATATATGCACATACACTCACCTAACACATGCACGCCCTACCTTCAGGAGCTCCTTCAAAAGACTAAACCCGCATATCATCATGAGATTGACGAACTCACCAAAGGTTTCTCGTAGTCGACGAGAACATCTCCTCCCACTGAACGCACATCGCCGAAAATCTTAAATTCGAGCACCAGGACATGAACCCAAATGGGCCAGGAATACCATTGTCCACCTAACCATTCAACCACAGGTTGGTTCGCTTTGAGTTTGCTTGCCGTGAAGTTGTTGTGACTGGAAACACAGGCAAAATCATTCCTAAAGAGAAAAAAGACAGGCAAGAGCTGTGCCGTTCGAACTCTGTCAACCTCTTCCATTTCTATTCGAAAATATATCTCTTCCATTTCTGTTAGTGGGTAGGAACAGAGAAACGGTAGCAATGTATAACTGAAAGTCCATTCACTGTCGGAAACGGAATCTTCGTTTACTTTCTAGAAGCAGTGGTAGGTTCTTCTTCTTCGTGTGCGCGCAAGCGTGCGGCTGCACCGGAGTCGCTGTCATGAAAGGCCTGAGCTGAGCGCTCCTCCGTCCTCCACTTCCCACGCACTCCCGCCACCAATTCATCCAACATGGGTTGGGTTTGGCGTCCACACGCGCACACCGCCGCTGCGTTCTCCGCCACACGCGCCCGCGCCGCCGTGCGTGCCCCCAGAACCGCACCCGCGTCCCACGGAACTGGCCGGCGAGCCCGGGCCACGGGGAGAAAGGAGGGGACGGCGACACATTCCCGGAGTGGAAAACTCCAAGCGGGTAGGCAGATAACTGAACATCGTACTGCATCGGTTTAACAAGACTAGACCAAAGAGTGCTCTCTCATGCATTGCCGTCGGGACGGAGGAACCTGCGGCGTACGTGCCTCGGGAATCGGTAAACTTGGCCGATCTTCAGGGGCTCCGGCCGGGCCGGGAATCTCCCCCGTGGTGGCGACGGGCGACGGCGGGCCCGTCATTGATCCCACTCCCCCTAGCCCTAGCTAGTGGGTCTGAATTATTGGCGAAAAGGAGGCCGGCGATTCGTGGTCAGAGGGCTCCTCCCTGCGAAACTGAAGCATCCAGAAAGAGTTGGAGCAGTGGTAGCTCAAGTGAGCAGCGCTCTCGTTGCACTGTCGTCAGTGGTGGGTGGGGTTGACCTCAGGCAAAGATGCCCTGTAGCTGCGCGTATCGGCGTACTTTGGCGTATGTGTACATGAGCCGTTCGTATGGTGCTCCAAATCAAGCCCAACATTACGTACTGATGGAACATACCTCTAATACATGCTGTAGTACATGTGGTATTTCTTTCTTTCTTCTTCTTTGCAGTACTGCTATGTCACGAACACACGGGATGCATGTCTGTGGTGAGAAATCTCTTGTGCTAAACTTTATTGGTCGAGCACATCAACGGCGGATTTGTATCATTATTTTGTTGAAGGCGCAACTTTCTTGCTATTGTGCTGGCCTTCATTGTCTAATCTCAGCAAGTAGGTTAAAAATTCTTGTCCACGCCGACTCCGCTCGATGTTGCGGCATTGGCGCAAG
The DNA here is from genome assembly GCF_003073215.2 of Triticum urartu. Taxonomy (NCBI): domain Eukaryota; kingdom Viridiplantae; phylum Streptophyta; class Magnoliopsida; order Poales; family Poaceae; genus Triticum; species Triticum urartu. Next base: position 564,232,148 of record NC_053025.1, read on the forward strand.
GACGTGTATTCCTTTTTGAAGGTGTTGCCGTGGAGAAAGTCGGCTTAGTCATAGGCGTTAATTTCATATCTTGTAGTGAGTCGGTCATGATTGTTTTTATCATGTACTCTACTCAATAATATATATAAATAGTTGTGCGCATCACAATGATGTAGAGGCTGCGAGGGTACGAACTTCTGTTTCGAAAAGGAAGAAAAATTGAACACACAAACTCACAGCAGGGAGGTTGGAGAGAGAACTTGGGGATCTGAGAGGAGCCAGAGGAAAGATTAGGGTTCAGGAATGGTGTATTTGGTATAAAATTTGATGCCTACTCCTCTGTCAGCTGCTCCTCAAGGAGGGAGAGCAACCTACAGATATGTTCAAAGATTGGGGTTTAGATTAATGAAATAATTTCGTATTTGATGCACAATTTTTAATTCAATGAACAAATTTTGAATTTGATGAACATTTATTAAATCCGATAAACATTTTTTAAATTCGATGAACAAAAAATGTTCGTGGTTTTGAAAATAAAATTCGCAAAAAAGGTGAAAAGATCAAGGAAAAAAGAGAAAAAAATGGAAAACATAAAAGAAAAAGAAAAAAAAGAAAAGAAAAAAGAAAGGAAAAAACAACAGGAAAATGGGGGGCCCGTAAGACTCCCGCGCTGCGAGGAGGGTACGCGCTACGGTGATCGCCAACGCCATACGCATTTTATGGGCGAAATCACTAATTAAGGAGCAGTCTTTGCAAGCGTCACTTGCACCACCCCAGGTTGCGAGAAGTGGCGCACTGGGGAATCATAGCGCGCACCCCTCGCACGCCCATTTGGGACAGCCCATGAGCGGCGGTGGGGCGCCCCCTATTTTTTTATTTCATTTTTTCATATTTAAGTAATTCAGGAATTTGAAATAATTTCAAAATTTAAAAAATGAGAATTTTGAAAAAGTTTATGGATCCAAAAAATGTCCTTGAATTCAACTAATGTTCAAAAAAATTCATCATTTCAAAAAATGATCGTGATTTAAAATAATGCTACTGAATTCTGATATTAATGAACATTTCTAAAAGTGACGGTGAACAAATTTGGAATATGATGAACATTTTTTGAGTTAGATGACACTTTTCATGGAAAAAAATCGAATGAATGTTTTTTGAATTTGCTGATTTTTTGGAATTTGATGAACATTTTTAGAAATCTATGAACAAATTTCAAATTTGATGATTTTTTAAATTAACAAATTCGGAATACGACAAACATATTTTGAATTTTGATGAACATTTTTAAAATCTCGATGAACAAATAATGAATAAGATGGGTTTTAAAATAATTTTCCAATAATAATGAACATTATTTGGTATTCGATGAACATATTTTGAATCCGATGAACATTTTTTGTTCTTGATGACTAATTTTTGTATTCTGAATTTGAAGAACATTTTTTTTAGATTAAGCCTATTTCGTACTTGATGCACAATTTTTAAATTTGATGAACATTTATTAAATCCGATGAACACTTTTTGAATTCGATGAACAAAAAAAATGTTCACTGTTTTGAAAAGAAAATTCGCAAAAGAGGTGAAAAAGTAAAGGAAAAATAGAAAGAAAATGGAAAACAGAAAATAAAAAGGAAAACGAAAAACAAAACGAAAAAAGCAACAGGAAAATGGGGCGGCCCGTAAGACACCCGCGCTGCAAGGAGGGTACGCGCTACGGTAATCCCCAGCGCCGTACGAGTTGTATAGTTAAAATCACTAATTAAGGAGCACTCTTTGCAAAGGTCACTCGCACCTCCCCAGAATGCGACATTGTATATTATACAGGAAAAACATATTTCTTTGAACACATATAAGATATTTTGAATGTTTGGTTTACATATTTTGAATACATGGTCAACATTTTTTCAATAAACATTCTTAACTTGTTTTGAAGGCTTAATTAATATTTTTTAATACATAGTCAACAATATTTTATGTCTATACATATTTTATTTTATTTTTCAAATGTTTGATTAACATTTTTAAATACAAGTTCAACATTTGTTACTACATGGTCAAATGTTTTCTATACACATTTAACATGTTTCAAATGCTTGATTAACATGTTTCAAAAACTTGTTTAATTATTTTTCAAATGCTTGATTGTCATTAAAATACATGATCAAAAAATTTCACACACATTGCATATCTTTTGTATAAATTTTTCGTATACATGAAAAGCATTTTATTTATACACATGTAACATTTTTTAAATGCTTGGTTAGATTTTCTTAAAATGATTTATGTAAATTCTTTTTGAATATATTTAGTTATAATATTTGAAAGTATAAACAAAAATAAAAAGAGAAAAATAACACAAAAAAGGCCTCGGCCTCTTACGCGCCTGGGCTTGCCAATTTCTGGAGGCATGTTATGCGAGAGCACGCTAGGTCTTGCCGTAAGGGAGACATAATGCTGCCCCTCGTGTTCTGAAGCGAGCTGACTACTGTAGCACTTCTGGATACTTTAGCGGCCAATTTTTTCCCCAGTATTGGAAATAGCACAAAGTTTGAAAATTTTATTCCAGAAGTGGGACACTTTTCAAAATTATTGAACATGTTTTGAAAACTCTATTGTTTTCCTCAATTTTTTTGAACTTTTCTGAAAATACTATTTTTTGAGAAAATGTGAACATGTTTTTGAAAACATGATTTTTTTTCTTCTAAAATTTTGATTTATTTAGAAAAATAGTTTTAAAAACTCTAACATCTGTTTAAACACCTTAAATATTTTTTGAGAATAATACTCCGTCCAATCCAAAATAAGTATCATGGACTAAAATCCACGGCAATTATTTCAGATCATTGGGATTATTAGTTCTCAATTTTGTGAGCAGAAACACATTGTTATTGATATTTTGTTACATTTTTTATCATTACCAAGCAAATTTGATTTTTTTTTGCATTTTTTATTAAGAAAATGAAATAAAAACGTGAAACAAACCTGTAAATAAAAACATAAAAAATGGTCTAGAACCTTGTTGTATGTTCACAAAGCCAATGAGAGACCTTAGGGTATTCTTAAATGGGCCGGTCCATTTACATTGTTCTCTCTCCTCGTGTGTGCGAACGGCCGCCTATTTACGCACAATGGACAAAATAGGATTTGCCCTTGGCTTTAGCGGAAAGGAGAACCACTCTACGGCATTCCCTCTATGTTTTCCTTTATTCAATTTAGAATTTCTTATTCATTTTTTTTCAAAATTTATGTATTTGTTATTATAAAATAAAGAGACCATCCAGGAAATAGTCCTTGGAGGCATATTTTTATAGAAGAAACTCTAAGCACCACGGGTCACTACTCCGTGACTCGAACCCGGGTGGACTAGATAGCTCCATGCTATCGTAGCCAACAGGGTGACACCCTGTTCTCTGTATTTGTTGTTATTATTTTATTAATTTTAGTATTTGTTATTACTATTTTAGTAATTATAGTGTTTTCCATTTATAATTTGCTGCTTTATTTTTCACTTATATTTATTGTTTTATTATTTACTTATCTATTTCCTCTTTAGGGTTTTTCACATTTGGTCAAATGTATGAATATATCTTTTCAATTATTCAGTAGTTGTGAACGTTTTATTTCCAGTACATGAGTATATATTTTAAAATGTATGAACATTTTTAATTGTATTAAGAAGAAAAAATAGCTTTGCATATGACTTTTGTGATTATATTGGATTTTTTTAAGCATAGCACAAGCATTCTATTTGGTATGCATGGAAAATTCTCTCAAATTGTATGTAAATTTCTGAAAACCCGATAAAACTTTTTTCCTTCATCCATAAATGTTTTTTTTGCTCTAAAGCTTGATTGCCGTGATTTCTTACTCCCAAGAACATGGTATCATGACGTTCTCTTTGAACAAGCTTGCTCTCATCGGATATCAGCGAATGACTCGTACCCTGCTCATGCCAAGTTATGGAGGGGAGGAGTTAAAGTTCGCAGTAAGTGAATGTTTACCAGATTTTAACTGGTAAACAACGTCGAAGATGAGCCGAATGCAGGAACACATGTTGCGGTGGAAATACGCGATGCAGGAGAAACATGAAAAGAATGCAACAGAAAAAGCAGCTCAATCAAATTCGTGAAAAGAAATTTTACTAACAAAAGCCCATTCCTTGCGGAGAAGTATGCGATGCAGCTGTGTTTGTGTTCCCTCGTTCATTTCAAGGCTCCCTCCCAACTTCACTCTACACACAAGCTTGTGATTATTACTTAGAGCAGGCAAATGATCTCCAATCTCTCCAACTCGTTGAAAAACAGATAAATTGCTCAACAGCGACACATCCATCGCCATCACCATCTCCAAGCCGGAGAACGATGGAAAATGTACAGATCCGGAAAACGAGACCTTGCCTCCTTCTCCGCTCTCTCCCCCGCGGCCCCGCCTCAATCAATTCCCGCAGACACACGGCTCGGCCCGCTGCGCCGTCGTACGCGCGATCTCCGGTCAGCTGTCGACGCCATGACCGGCCAGGCCGTTGCGACGCCACTGTGCAGGTCGTAGGCGCGCCCTGCGATCTTCGGTCACGCGCGCGCGCGACATGCATGTGCAGCAACAGTCCTTGCGTGCATGATCGAATCTCATATGCATGCATGCATGCAGGTCGTCTTTGTTTCTGTTTGTTTTCTGCCGCTGCGACTGCGACTGCGTGCCATGGCAGAGCCGCAGACGGACCACCTCAAAGTCAGTCGGAGTCGCAGTCGGGATGGCATGGCATGGCGCATGCGATGCGAACCCTCGCGTGGCCTGCGCTGTGTAAGGGTAAGCTGGCGTGCACCTCCGTCCGTACGTACGTGCGCGGCGGCACTGTAGGTGAGGAAGATACCGTCTGTCCGACTGTCAATCCGTCGTCGTGTTGCCACTTACTGTTATCTGAACCTCTGAGTGGCTTTGTATTCAACACTGCACGGTGTTTCTGTTCCACCTGCTTCGTTCTGACCAGCGTTGTCGTTGCCGTTGCCGCTGCACTGCGGGCAGCAGTCACAGAACGCAATGATCATATAGACGCGCGTGTGGACTGATCAATCTAATCTTCTCGCCAGCCGATCGCCATGCATGGATGCATGCTTGTTCGCAAGGTCGGGTTTAGATTTCATGGCGTCGACCGAACGGAATCCAGTGAGCCACTGCCTGGAGAAGCACGTACGGATGGGGCGAGGAGATAACTGTAAAGCGTGATGGGTACTACTACGTGGAGAACGACGCAGCGCAGGGCAGTGCAGCTTTGGGCTTTGGTGGGCATGGTCGACACGAGCACGAAGGAGCACGGGCAGTGGGCCAGATTCCAAGGCGGTCGTCAATGATGGCCACTCGATGCGCTTATCAAGGCCGGGGGCCCGGCCGGAGCCTTTTGCAGCAACAAAAATGGCGGATGCAGGCCGCAGGGACGGGCGCAGGGGAGAGAGATAGATAGAGAGGAGAGATGTGGCTGGATGGGACAAAAGGGTGGAATGGCAGGGGGAGGCGCGTGATCCACAGTGCCACACGTACCACTCGTGCTCGGACGTACGTACTCGCCTAGCTACTCGGTAGATCGATCGCGCACACGGAAGGAGCTATGGACATGGACGTGTCCTCCTCGGCTCCTCCCTGCTGCTACGCGTAGAGGCCTTAGGTTTAGGACAAGGACACGAGAGGGGAGATGCATAGACGTGGTAATTTTCTTCGAGTAATACACCTCCCTCCGTCTCACGATATTAAGATCGTTTTCCAAACTAACAGTAGATTGTCGTTCCCAGCGTTTTACTCGCTGTGTATATACCTTGACCTGACCTGAGCATGCCGTTAAGGAGAGGCCGGCCGGCCGGCCGGGGGCGGCGGCTGCAAAGCTGCGGAAAGATAAAGGGGAGAGAGGGGGAGGGGAGGGACGCTTTGGCCAAAGCTTGGAGCGCAGATCCTGTTTTGACTGCCGCCACGCTCCAGCGCTCCGCACGGTCGGTCGCCGCCAGAACGCCCAAGCACGCCGTCGTGCTTGCTTCGGTTACAGCGACTTCCCGCGCTACTGTGTATAGATCCGGAGTCGTACAAGTTTGTGTATAGTATCGAAAGATTTGTACGCGTGCTTACAACTTTTAGACACTAGTACTAGTCTATCTACTACTACCTTCATCCGGGTTTATTGATCCCTTCGTATTTTATGTCAAATTTTAAAAAGCAATATCACTGGGAGTCATAGAACTTGCGTTTGATATTTAGTTTGATGCTAAAACTTTGAAAATACGGATTTATGGTCACCTAACTTAACCACGCGTGCAAATACAGTAAAAAAAAGTATGCAGACGTATCAGGGTGCATGGCCCCATTTGTCAGTGAGTGGTGGCGCTCGGTTAACTTGTTTTTGCATGAAACACCCTCAAATAAATTTTTTATTTGCGGAAAAAGCCAATCACTATACTGCATATAGGTATGAAAATTAACAAAGAAAAATAAGGGCGCTGGATGTCGATCAGGTGACCCACCATTTTACGGTAAAAGCTATTCTTGCCAGCCAACCGGTGCGCCTCCAGCGGCCCATGAAAATCCGGAGGATCGAGTACCGTTCACGCCCGGCCGTACTCATAACTGCATCAGGTCTCCAAGGTGAACAACCTCTGGCCAATGGAACAATGTAGGCAAGGTAAATCAGCAAAACGGATCCGTAACTTCGGGAAAATGATTGGCTCTGAGGACTGGCTCGGGGGTCCCGGCCGCAAACCCGTCGGCTGTCGGCGGATTGCTCAAGCTGCTCACGCGACGAGAGCGGGTCGCCGCATGTCGGCCGGGGGACGGACCGGGAATCGCCCTTCGGGGGCTTTCCTCGAGCATGAAACGGTCGACTCATAACTGGTACAGACAAAGGGAATCCGACTGTTTAATTAAAACAAAGCATTGCGATAGTCCTCCCAGATGCTGACGCAATGTAATTTCTGTCCAGTGCTCTGAATGTCAAAGTAAAAAAAATCCAACCAAGCATGGGTAAACGGGAATTATTCATATATTTATCATATTTACGAATTATAAAAATGTTGTATCATTTAAAATAACACAATTATATCCAAAATTACAATTAAAATTTTTATTTTAATAACACAAACAATTTAATAACTATTCACACATTTGTATAGTTCAATATTTGTAAAAATAAAAATATTCATAATTTAAAATGTAAACTGTTGATATGAATATTCAATCATGTATAATATTTAAATTATATAATTGTTTGAATATAAGTCATGATTAAAAATTACACACAAGTGAATATTCATAAATATTTAGTAAATGTTTGAATTCATCATTTCGCATAATTTATATAATCTCGATGACTGAATATATTTTTGGATTCATTAAATATATTTATTTAATAAACATTTTCAAATTTGGTATTAATTAGGTATTTTTTATACAATACACAGGTTTATATTAAAAAATTATTTAGTAATGATCGTTTGTAGGTATAATATTTTTAGAACATAATTTTATTAAATATATTTTACAAATATCTTGAAAAATAATCACGTGCACCTTGGGCTGCACTATCGGCTGCCCATTTAAGCTCCACATGCGTGCGCGTTCAGTACCTTCCTAAGCTGATTTTGCTCAAAAAAAAAACCTAAGTTGATAGGTGGATTGGCTAGAGTGCCTCGCCTTATATACGTGGGTCTCGGGTCGAGACATGTATGCCTCCTTTTTGGTTAATTTTCGGATCTAAACTCCACCATGAATACATATAGGTTTGCTATATCCAAGCCTGACAGTGACATGCGAACATGAAGGATGGTTTGGTTAGAGTGGCTTGTGTCATAAACGGTGGCCGCGTGTTCGAGATCCGGCAAGATCTCTCACTGACAGGTTCCATACTCCTGCATAAGTATTTTGTGATTGTATTTGCACACAATGTCAAGTTAGATTATCTTAAAACCATATTTTTAAAGTTCTATTATAAATTGAACATCGAGCGCAAGTTCTATGACTACCGATGATATTATCTTAAATTTTAACTACAGATTTGACTAACAAGATATAAGTTGTATGTCACACAACTTATATTGTTATATTCGTATTCAGAAGAGAGCTTCAATGATATTATTTTAGACATGTCCGCCACCCCCCCCCCCCGCGTCGCCCTGCTTTGGCAACATGGGGGAAATCCTAGTCCGCGTCGCCATCCCTCCCTCCCTTCCCCTCACGTCGCTGCCACTGGAGGGACCGCTGGCGAAGCCCGCGCCGCCTCTAGGAAAGGTGGCGGCGGACGCTTCGTTCCTCGGAAGGTGTGGTGGTTCTGGCCAGTTGGGGGCTGACAGGAGGGGGCTTCTTCGGTGGCGCCCATCTGCGTGACATCGACTTCTCCCTAGCGCGAAGCGTCCGATGTAGGCGACGTGGTGGTGGCTTCCCTGTCGCACGGTAGATGTGTCTGGTGGATCCTGGGCGGTGGGCTCCAAATCTTGTGTGACAAATGCGCGGGTTGCGGGCAGTGGCGCGGTGGCCTCACAGCTGCTCGTGGCTGGGCATGGCGGCGGAGGTGTGGGTTAGTGCTGAGGTGGTCAAGGCCATAACTACCGATGTCTCTCTCCTTGTCGACTGCGAGAGACGGCTCTCCTCCTCACAACGGGTGCCAACAAGCCAGCGGCTTACTTCTTCCTCTCCAGACGGCGTTGTTCCGACGGTCTCCTAGGGGTTGAGACCGGGCAAGGGAGAAATCCCTGCATGGCGGCAGCTGATGCAGACGACGATAATGCCTACGGGTGCCGTCTCCTCCTTGGAGGCGTCATCTTGGCCAAGCTTGTGCCCTGCTCGGGCACTAGGGGAAACCCTAGGTTGGCTCGCTAGCCAGGCAACAACGAAGCTGCGGCATCACGTCTTCCTTGGAGGTGCTGGTGCCATGAAGGCCATCGGAGTTGTCGCTAGAGCCTAGAGGTGGTGCCCTTGTCGATGCTTTAGTGAGGTTTGGGGCAATGTGCGTTGGGGATGGTAGATGTTGTGGGCATGTGTTCTCGGGGCGCAATGTACGCTAGCGGCGGCTTCCCTTGGACAACACCTTCTTCGGACCTGACTGGTTCCCTCTATTCACTAGACTCCTAGGCGTGAAGGGTGGAGAGTGCGTTGATCCAGCATGAGATGCTTCTGGGTTTCTGGTGTTGGTCAAGATGCGGTCCTTGTATTGTGAGTCTTGCATCCCCGCCATTTGTGGCTTGAGGTTCAATTAAGCGAGTTGTTTGTGTCTGTTGTAGTCGTGGTGTGTGAACTGTGTGTCGAAAGGCGTTGTATCAGCCGCTTGGCTCTTCTTCGGACACGGATCCTCTGACGTGGCTAACCCTGCCTTTCCTTGCCTTTGGGTCGCTGACAAGTGGGCCCCACTCTTGGTGGGACCCATGTGTTAGTGTCTCAATGGCAGGCTAGCCAATGCCAGGGGATCCTCGTCCCTCTTCTTCTATGCTACTGATGCACCTCTCCATGGTGCATCCTTGCGAAAACGATAATATTTTTGTGGTATACTACATAACTTATTTTTTTGGTAGCTAAAATCAAAGGTCAAAGTTTGACCCAAAATACAAGGGGGCTAATAAAACAAGACGAAGGTAGTATTATTCCTCCGAACATGGGTAAAATATTAACTCGTCTCATTAACTAAGAGTTTGGACATTTGAAAATATAGTAAATTACAAAACACCACCACAAATGTGCAAAATTCATCAAACACCCACCAAATGCATGTTTTCTAGTGATTTTTTCCTGAAGCATTGATAACTTCGACTCAACTGTGGTGATTTTTGACAATTTACTCTTGGAAACACTGTCATATGTAAAAAGAAAAAAATTGGTTTACTCTCTAGCATGATTGAGCTCAAATGCTTAACGCTGCCACATCCTAACTAGTGGTGACTATATGTGTAACCAAAATAATTTCCACATACCTCTACCCCCTCTCACCATCTTTGTTTCTCTATAGAGGCACAAGAGAGCAAATAAAATCAACAAACTCAAGTTAACATCGAGCCATTAGGTACAACCAAGTTGCGCCACTAAATATGTCTATGCTCGATCAAGCGGAGTGGTGGTGGCGGCTATCACCATGCGGACCAGATATTTATCAGAGTGCCGTGCGGACCTGCCTTTGGGTCACCGGATATTTATCAGAGTGCCGGGGGGTTATCGGAACCCCCGGGGGAACTAATGGGCCTACATGGGCCTTGTGAGAGAGAGAGGAGGGGGCCTAGGGCTGGCCGTGCGCCCCTCCCTTGGGAGTCCGAATTGGACAAGGAGGATGGGCGGCGCCCCCTCTTTCCTCTCCTTCCTTTCCCCTTCCCCTTACTAGTTGGACTAGGAAAAAGGGAGTCCTACTCCTACTAGGAGGAGGACTCCCCCTCTCCTTGGCGCGCCCCTAGGCCGCCCGGCCTCCCCCTTGCTCCTTTATATACGGGGGCAGGGGGCACCCTAGACCACACAAGTTGATCATTGATCTCTTAGCCGTGTGCGGTGCCCCCCTCCACCATAATCCACCTCGGTCATATCGTAGCGGTGCTTAGGCGAAGCCCTGTTCCAGTAGCATCATCATCACCGTCATCATGTCGTCGTGCTGACGAAGCTCTCCCTCGACACTCTGCTGGATTGTGAGTTTGTGGGACGTCACCGAGCCGAACGTGTGCAGATCGCGAAGGTGCCGTACCTTCGATGCTAGGATCGGTCGATCATGAAGACGTACGACTACATCAACCGCGTTGTCATAACGCTTCCGCTTATGGTCTACGAGGGTACGTGGACACCACTCTCCCCTTCTCGTTGCTATGCATCACCATGATCTTGCGTGTGCGTAGGAATTTTTTTGAAATTACTGCGTTCCCCAACAGTGGCATCCGAGCCAGGTTTATGCGTAGATGTTATATGCACGAGTAGAACACAAAGGAGTTGTGGGAGTGGGTATATACATATTGCTTGCCGTCACTAGTTGATTCTTGATTTAGCGGCATTGTTGGATGAAGCGGCCCAGACCGACATTACGCGTACGCTTACATGAGACTGGTTCTACCGACGTGCTTCGCACACAGGTGGCTAGTGGGTGTCTGTTTCTCCAGCTTTAGTTGAATCGGATTCAATGAACAGGGTTCTTTCTGAAGATCAAAAAGCAATCACTATACCGCGTTGTGGTTTTTGATGCGTAAGTAAGAACGGTTCTTGCTCAGCCCGTAGCAGCCACGTAAAACTTGCAACAACAAAGTAGAGGACGTCTAACTTGTTTTTGCAGGGCATGTTGTGATGTGATATGGTCAAGACGTGATGCTAAATTTTATTGTATGAGATGATCATGTTTTGTAACACAGTTATCGGCAACTGGCAGTTGCCATCTGGTTGTCGCTTTATTGTATGAAATGCAATCGCCATGTAATTGCTTTACTTTATCACTAAGCAGTAGCGATAGTCGTAGAAGAAATAGTTGGCGAGACGACAATGATGCTTCGATGGAGATCAAGGTGTCAAGCTGGTGACGATGGTGATTATGACGGTGCTTTGGAGATGGAGATCAAAGGCACAAGATGATGATGGACATATCATACCACTTATATTGATTGCATGTGATGTTTATCCTTTATGCATCTTATTTTGCTTAGTTTGGCGGTAGTATTATAAGATGATCTCTCACTAAATTTCAAGGTATAAGTGTTCTCCCTGAGTATGCACCGTTGCTACAGTTCGTCGTGCCGAGACACCACATGATGATCGGGTGTGATAAGCTCTACGTTCACATACAACGGGTGCAAGCCAGTTTTGCACACGCAGAATACTCGGGTTAAACTTGACGAGCCTAGCATATGCATATATGGCCTCGGAACACTGAGACCGAAAGGTCGAGCATGAATCATATAGTAGATATGATCAACATAGTGATGTTCACCATTGAAAACTACTCCATCTCACGTGATGATCGGGCATGGTTTAGTTGATATGGATCACATGATCACTTAGATGATTAGAGAGATGTCTATCTAAGTTGGAGTTCTTAAGTAATTTGATTAATTGAACTTTAATTTATCATGAACTTAGTACCTGATAGTATTTTGCATGTCTATGTTGTTGTAGATAGATGGCCTGTGCTGTTGTTCCATTGAATTTTAATGCGTTCCTAGAGAAAGCTAAGTTGAAAGATGATGGTAGCAACTACACGGACTGGGTCCGTAACTTGAGGATTACCCTCATTGCTGCACAGAAGAATTACGTCCTGGAAGCACCGCTAGGTGACAAACCCACTGCAGGAGCAACGCCAGATGTTGTGCACACCTGGCAGAGCAAAGCTGATGACTACTCGATAGTTCAGTGTGCCATGCTTTATGGCTTCGAACCGGGACTTCAACGACCTTTTGAACGTCATGGAGCATATGAGATGTTCCAGGAGTTGAAGTTAATATTTCAAGCAAATGCCCGGACTGAGAGATATGAAGTCTCCAATAAGTTCTACAACTGCAAGATAGAGGAGAATAGTTCTGTCAGTGAACATATACTCAGAATGTCTGGGTACCACAACCACTTGACTCAACTGGGAGTTAATCTTCCTAATGATAGTGTCATTGACAGAGTTCTTCAATCACTGCCACCAAGCTACAAGAGCTTTGTGATGAACGATAATATGCAAGGGATGGATAAGACGATTCATGAGCTCTTCGCAATGCTAAAGGTTGCGGAGGTAGAAATCAAGAAGGAGCATCAAGAGTTGATGGTCAACAAGACCACCAGTTTCAAGAAAAAGGGTAAAGGGAAGAAGGGGAACTTCAAGAAGAACAGCAAGCCAGTTGTTGCTCAAGTGAAGAAACCCAAGTCTGGACCTAAACCTGTGTAACACCCTCGATGCGACTATAGCTCCCACGTGTCGAGGCACGACTTAGAGACATAATCGCATTGAAGGCATATGTCGCAAGTTAGGCAATCTTCACAACATCCCATGTAATATAAATAATAAAGGGGAGATAACATAGTTGGCTTACACTCGCCACGTCAATCAAGTACATAAATAACATTACATCATCCAAACACTCATGGCCCGACTACGGCGCCAAAATAAAAGAGAACCCAACATGCGACACGGTCCCAATCACCCCAACTGGGCACCACTACTGATCATCGGGAAAGGAAACATAGTAATGTTGAGAGTCTTCGTCGAACTCCCACTTGAGCTCGTACGCGTCTCCTGGAGCGGAATCATCAGGCCCTGCATCTGGTGTAATAGTAATCTGTGAGCCACAGGGACTCAGCAATCTCGCACCCTCGCGATCAAGACTATTTAAGCTTATAGGAATGGCAAGGTAAAATATGAGTGGAACTGCAGCAAGCGACTAGCAAATATGGTGGCTAACTTATTCGCAAAAGAGAGCGAGAAGAGGAGGCAAAGCGTGAGCGAGAAACTAGAGAGCAACCTGCGCAAACATTACTCCAACACCGTGTCCACTTCCCGGACTCCGCCGAGAAGAGGCCATCACGGTAACACACTCAGTTGATTCATTTTAATTAAATTAAGGTTGAAGTTATCTACAACCGGACATTAACAAATTCCCATCTGCCCATAACCGCGGGCACGGCTTTCGAAAGTTCAATCCCTGCAGGGGAGTCCCAACTTAGCCCATGACAAGCTCTCACGGTCAACGAAGGAATAGACCTCCTCCCAAGATGTTCCGATCAGACTCGGTATCTCGGTAATTCAAGACACTTCGACAGGTTAAAACAAGTCCAGCAACACCGCCCGAATGTGCCGACAAATCCCGATAGGAGCTGCACATATCTCTTTCTCAGGGCACAATCGGATAAGCAATCCGTACAACTAAAACCAGCCCTCGAGTTTCCCCGAGGTGGTGCTGCAAGGGGCTCTAGGTTGGACCAACACTCAGAGGAGCACTGGCCCGGGGGGGGGGGGTTAAAATAAGATGACCCTTGAGTCTGCAGAACCCAAGGGAAAGAAAAGGCTAGGTGGCGAATGGTAAAACCAATGTTGGGCATTGCTGGAAAAGCTTTAATCAAGGCGAAATATCAAGGGGTTCCCATTATAACCCAACCGCGTAAGGAACGCAAAATCCGGGAACATAACACCGATATGACGGAAACTAGGGCGGCAAGAGTGGAACAAAACACTAGGCGAGAGGCTGAGCCTTCCACCCTTTACCAAGTATATAGATGCATTAAGATAACATAGCAAACAAGGAACGGCCTCCAATCTTCACCTGCAATTAGCAACGCTATAAGAGGGGCTGAGCAAAGCGGTAACATAGCCAATCAACGGTTTGCTAGGACAATGGTGGGTTAGAGGTTTGACATGGCAATTTTGGAGGCTTGCAAGCAAGTGGTAGGCATCGTAGCATTGGCATAGCAAAAGAGCGAGCAAACTAGCATAGCAAAGATAGTAGTGATTTCGAGGGTATGATCATCTTGCCTGCACAGTTGTCAGAGTTGAATGGATCCTCGAAAGCAAACTCAACAGGCTCCTCGTTAGCGAACTCGTCTCCCGGCTCTACCCAAACAAGACAAACAAGCAACAAGGATACAATCAACCACGTGCAAGACCAAGCAATATGATGAAATGATGATATGCTATGCGGGATGCGATGCGGGATGCAAAATGCAAGATATGACAGGAAATGCATGAACCTGGCCTCAACTTGGAAAAACAAGTGTGCCACTAAAAAGATGAGATGAAATCGCTTGAAAACGATATAAAGAACGCCCGAATTGGAGCTACGGTTTGGAAATGGCAAGCGATTCAAAAATGACACCGGTCTGCGATTTACAGCAAGTAGGCCTCTAAATGCAATGATATGAACATGCAACAGCACCCAAACATGTCAACAAAATACATGGCAGGGATGCACACAAGATGCTTAACAAAAGTATAGCACTGAGCTACGGCCAATTCATCCATTAACAGGTTCAAACAAGCATGGCAAAAATGCAAATGACAAACAGATCTCAGACTTAGTGAAATTAACACTTGTCTGGAATTTCAGACCAGGTAGCCCTCTTCGGAGCAACAATACTACATGCTACAGGAACTGAACATGGCAAAGTAAAGCATGGCATGGAGCTACTCAAAGAGCTTAACAAAAGTCCCTTAGTGACCTTGAGCCAAAAGGGATCAGAAAATACAATTGCAAGCACATGAACATAGCAAAAACATAATTAGTTTCAGACTTTGTGAAAAACTGACACATGCTGAAATATAACTCAAGTAGGCATGTTTACGAGCTCGATGCACTCACTACGGTGCAAGTCATGGCAAGACAAGCATACATCCATCAAGAAGGCACAAAATGCAAGCTAGACATGGTAAGAACAATAGCATAGCATGCACGGATCAACTACAACATCACCGGCAAAATTGCAAACAAGTTGACAATCTGCCCAGATTCACAAAGTAGCAAAATTAGAGCTCGATTGACTCAAGCTAGGGTGCTCCATAATTGCAAACAAAGACATGGATGGATAGAGAACTACAATATTAACAAAACTCCCTTACTGATCATCCTCAAAAGAGGCACGGATCACTAGGAAACAACAAGAACATATGGCATCATGAGATAAACAGCTCCAGGACTTAGTGAAATCACTAAGTCTCTGAAAACAGATTTACCGAGTACCTCACTTTGCAAGCTTGCACAAGTCAATACGCACATCCTAAAAATACATGGGTTGCACCTCTGGAGAGATGACAAAACCCTTAACAAAACACATGTAGAACTCACGGGCATATCATTCACACAATAATCATGGCAAAAATGACAAAAGTGCTAAATGGAGTAGCAGATCTGACAATTAACTCAAGTAGCCCTCTTCTAACAGCATTTCGGGCATCAATATGAACTCAAATGAAAATGATGCAATGGAATGAAATGATGTACTCTCTGAGATGAACATTTTGATATGCTATATGCATGACTCGGAGCTACGGATGCAAAGTTATGGGGCTACGAACATGTGCATATGGATCTGCAAATTTTCGGGACTTAGTAGAAATTTCACCTCCGTGAAAGTCAACGCGGGACGGAGCGGTTCCGGGACGGAGCGGTGCGGATCCGAGACGAGTGTTTGGATGAGATCCCGGTGGATCTCGTCCCGATCCACCGGATCTCGCCGGAGAGGACGACGGCGGCTGGAGGGAGGATGCGCTGCGGTGAAGGTCGGCGCCGGCGCGCGAGGAGAAGGGCGGAGGCCGAGCGCGGATGGCGGCGGAGAAGAGCGAGGCGGCGCAGCGAAGTGGCAGAGCTCGGCGGCGGCGGTTGCGCGCGGTGGCGGCGACAGGGTATGGCGGCGAGGCGGAGTGGCGGCGATGGCAGGTGGAGGAGGCAGGCGGCGAGGCGCCGTGGCGGTCGCGGGCGGGGCGGCGCCCGCGGTTTGCGGCGGCGGGGTCTGGCCCGGTTCGTCCCCGCGCGGGCCGGATCTGGGCCGGCGGGCTTCGGCGGCGGGGAGGAGAGAGGAGGTCCGGCGTGCTGACGTGGCAGGCGGGGATTGGTCCGGCGCGGCGCGCGGACATGTACGATGGCAAGGAAGATTTGTCCGGGCGTGAGGAGGACGAAGCTAGGGTTTCATCCGCGAAAATTTCGGGGGAGGCCACATATTTATAGGCAGAGGGAGCTAGGAGAGTCCAAATGAGGTGCGGTTTTCGGCCACACGATCGTGATCGAACGCTCTAGATGATGGAGCAGACTTAGGTGGGTTTTGGGCCAAATTGGAGGGGTGTTGGGCTGCAACACACACGAGGCCTCTTCGGTCCCTCGGTTAACCGTTGGAGTATCAAACGAAGTCCAAATGGTACGAAACTTGACAGGCGGTCTACGGGTAGTAAACCAAGGCCGCTTGGCAAGTCTCGGTCCAATCCGGAAATGCTTACTCCCCACACACGAAAGAAAGCTAGAAATGACCACCGGAGGAGAACGAAGCGCCGGAATGCAAAACGGACAACGGGGAAAATGTTCGAATGCATGAGATGAACACGTATGCAAATGCAATGCACATGATGACATGATATGAGATGCATGACACGCAAGCAATGACAAGGCAACAACAGCGAATAACTGCACGACACCTGGCACATCGGTCACGGGGCGTTACAACACTCCACCACTACGAGAGGATCTCGTCCCGAGATCTAGAATGGCACTGGAGGGAAAAACAGAAGAGAAAGAGAAGAGGTAAAACTAAGTTGCTTCATTGACAAACGAGTGAAACCACGAACCTTGAGAGGTTACACAAATTCGAGAAAAGAATACAACGAAGGTGAACAAGGTCGAAAACACTCCGTTAGCAAAGAGGGACAAAGAACATTTGCGAAAAACCTTGAGGTTGAAGGGAAGATATATATAGCGCAAACTTGAGAAGGTCTTCAACGAACCACCGGAAGGATTGAAAAAAACGAATAATTGATAAGGAAGAGAAATCTGGAAGAACCATCGTAAGAAATGAAAATGAACGAAGAAAAGATAAAAGAACACCGGGAAAAAAATTTGCAAATGAACGAAGATGCTTGAGACAAACTAGATACATGAGAACGAAGAGATCAAGAACTAATTAGAGGATATTTGAATGATGCACCAGCAAGATAGGAGAATGATAACTGACAGTTGAGAATGAATAAACCTGAATTGATGGACTCTGGATAAACAAACTGAAAAGGCTCCTGAATTACTCCGTTGTTTGAAAAGAATATCTCACAATCGCAAATAATTATGAGAGGATGGCAACAAGATAGAATCGCGAATCTTGAAGAGAATGGAGAAAGATTGAGAGAAAAATCTTCTTCGGTCTTCAAATGACGACGAGAAACACCACCAAGAATTATTGAGGCACACCGGAAGAATCAAAATGAAGAGGTTGAACCAACGATGAAAAGAATTTGGAAGATCTTGGAGAAGACATTTGACTGATGATAACTCATTCTTACGTCAAACTTTAAAAGTAATTTAGGATAGCTCCGGGAAATAAGAAGAGTCAGGTAAAATCCTGGGAAAAGTCCTGTGGGTTAGGGCCCACTCAAAAGAAGCACCGTTGAAATGATTTAAAAGAGAGGTTGCACCGGTTGAATTAAATGACTTGAATGAGATAACAACCTTGAAAGAGTTTGAACGAATGCAGAGTGGAAACACGAATCTTCGAGATATCTTGAGCACTCCGGAACAATTAAATGGCGAGAAGTGAATGAATATGAGGTGCACCGGCATGAGAATATATTTGAAACAAGGAAAAAGATATGATCAACACCGAAAGCTTGAATTGGTTCCACCGGAGAAGAAAAGAATGAAGAATGACGAACTAGTAGAACATCTCCTTGAGAACCACTGGGTAAGAATATTGACGAAAAAGAATGGAGTGACTTCACATGAATTGAATGGATACCCGATGAAGAAATCTGGGTCCTCGAAGAAACAAAAAGGGAGGGAGGGTGGGAAAAAGAAAGACAACTTGGAGATGGATGAAACGAATTCCGTTGAGAGAGCTGATACTTGATCTTGCAGATGTTGAAATGATCGGATCCACTTGAGGAGAGACACACCGGTTGAAAAGAAATTGAAATGAGAAACTCGATGATCGAGAAGGATTAGTATTCACATTGGAATATGAGAACACCATTTAGGAAAGGTATGGAATCAACATTTGACATTGAAGCAACTCGAATACCACAACTCAAAACAAAAACAAAGGATTGGCTTGCAGAATAAGCCAGAACAATCATATGATAGAAATTTCGTCCAAAGTTTTCGTGGTGGGGCCTACACGGGCTCGATCGTACATCACCATCATGTACAAGGCAGTGAACATGACATACGAAGCGTCCCCGAGTCAGCATAGCCAAGGACTATTTAAGACACAACGAGACCACTGTAAAATTGACAGTGAATAGGCGGACCACTAGACGTCGAACCCCAATTTCATATCATACATCTGTCAGAAAGATATCCTAAGAGCTACTTGAATTCCCACTTATGAAACTCCCGAAACTTTCCGGTTATGCAATCAGGTGTTGGGGATACAGGGGAAGCATAATATCTCACCCAAACTAGCAAATCCTACATCCAGCTATATCCATCCTTCAACACATAACCAAGAAAAACTTCGGAAACCATCTACCTCAACCTTCGAAAAGCATCCGTTATACAAGTTATGGCGATACTCCTGAACTCCCGCCCCAGTACTGGGTGGCGTCGAGGTTATCTCACCAACGAACTGCATAAAAGAGATTTTCGATGTCGACGTACTAAACTCAGGTATTCCAGAACTGCAACGATAAAATTATGATGACAACACCTCAGAGCTCAACTCCCCGGGACACTTCCACTAAACCCCTGACAGGAGGCACCAAGACAATGTTCTCATCATAAAACCATCGGAACGATTCCAAGATACCCGCGTGATCCTAAATTTTTTTTAGTGAAATTTGAGAAGAGAAGAGTCAAAACTCTACGTCAGGATGCCTTACTAGAGCGATGAGGAGACTGGGAAGTAAAAAGAATTCCTAATCTCTCCGATATATAATTCCTAAAAGACTCAAAACTTTTTTCTAGACACAACTCGGCCACTAAAAACGATCAAGCAATGGGGCTCCTAAGGTCGGGGAAGGCTCTGATTACCAACTTGTAACACCCTCGATGCGACTATAGCTCCCACGTGTCGAGGCGTGACTTAGAGACATAATCGCATTGAAGGCATATGTCGCAAGTTAGGCAATCTTCACAACATCCCATGTAATATAAATAATAAAGGGGAGATAACATAGTTGGCTTACACTCGCCACGTCAATCAAGTACATAAATAACATTACATCATCCAAACACTCATGGCCCGACTACGGCGCCAAAATAAAAGAGAACCCAACATGCGACACGGTCCCAATCACCCCCAACTGGGCACCACTACTGATCATCGGGAAAGGAAACATAGTAATGTTGAGAGTCTTCGTCAAACTCCCACTTGAGCTCGTACGCGTCTCCTGGAGCGGAATCATCAGGCCCTGCATCTGGTGTAATAGTAAATCTGTGAGCCACAGGGACTCAGCAATCTCGCACCCTCGCGATCAAGACTATTTAAGCTTATAGGAATGGCAAGGTAAAATAAGTGGAGCTGCAGCAAGCGACTAGCAAATATGGTGGCTAACTTATTCGCAAAAGAGAGCGAGAAGAGGAGGCAGCGCGAGCGAGAAACTAGAGAGCAACTGCGCAAACATTACTCCAACACCGTGTCCACTTCCTGGACTCCGCCGAGAAGAGGCCATCACGGTAACACACTCAGTTGATTCATTTTAATTAATTAAGGTTCAAGTTATCTACAACCGGACATTAACAAATTCCCATTTGCCCATAACCACGGGCATGGCTTTCGAAAGTTCAAATCCCTGCACGGGAGTCCCAACTTGGCCCATGACAAGCTCTCACGGTCAACGAAGGAATAGACCTCCTCCCAAGACGTTCTGATCAGACTCGGTATCTCGGTAATTCAAGACACTTCGACAGGTTAAAACAAGACCAGCAACACCGCCCGAATGTGCCGACAAATCCGGATAGGAGCTGCAAATATCTCTTTCTCAGGGCACACTCAGATTGTCTTAGGTATGGGTAGGCCAGCCAGAGTTGCCCCTGGTGGCCACCGGTAGCTGACAGGTGGACCAACACTCAGAGGAGCACTGGCCCGGGGGAGGGGGGGTTAAAATAATGATGACCCTTGAGTCTGCAGAACCCAAGGGAAAGAAAAGGCTAGGTGGCAAATGGTAAAAGCTTTAATCAAGGCGAAATATCAAGGAGTTCCCATTATAACCCAACCGCATAAGGAACGCAAAATCCGGGAACAAAACACCGATATGACGGAAACTAGGGCGGCAAGAGTGGAACAAAACACTAGGAGAGAGGCCGAGCCTTCCACCCTTTACCAAGTATATAGATGCATTAAGATAACATGGCAATATAATGATATCCCAACAAGTAAATAAAAGATGTTCCAACAAGGAACGGCCTTCAATCTTCACCTGCAACTAGCAACGCTATAAGAGGGGCTGAGCAAAGCGGTAACATAGCCAATCAATGGTTTGCTAGGACAATGGTGGGTTAGAGGTTTGACATGGCAATTTGGGAGGCTTGCAAGCAAGTGGTAGGCATCGTAGCATTGGCATAGCAAAAGAGCGAGCAAACTAGCATAGCAAAGATAGTAGTGATGTCGAGGGTATGATCATCTTGCCTGCACAGTTGTCAGAGTTGACTGGATCATCAAAAGCAAAATCAAAGGGCTCCTCGTTAGCGAACTCGTCTCCCGCCTCTACCCAAACAAGACAAACAAGCAACAAGGATACAATCAACCACGTGCAAACTCAAACAACACAATGCAAGATGATATGGTATGCGGGATGCAAAATGCAAGATATGATAGGAAATGCATGAACCTGGCATCAAATGGAAAACCAAGTGTGCCACTGGAAAGATGAGATGAAATCGCTTGAAAACGATATAAAGAACGCCGGAATCGGAGTTACGGTTTGGAACTGGCAAGCGATTCAAAAATGACACCGGTCTGCGATTTACAGCAAGTAGGCATCTAAATGCAATGAGATGAACATGCTACAGCACCCAAACATGACAACAAAATACATGGCAGGGATGCACACAAGATGCTTAACAAAAGTCTAGCACTGAGCTACGGCCAATTCATCCATTAACAGGTTCAAACAAGCATGGCAAAAATGCATATGACAAACAGATCTCAGACTTAGTGAAATTAACACTTGTCTGGAATTTCAGATCAGGTAGCCCTCTTCGGAGCAACAAAACTACATGCTACAGGACCTGAACATGGCAAAGTAAAGCATGGAATGGAGCTACTCAAAGAGCTTAACAAAAGTCCCTTAGTGACCTTGAGCCAAAAGGGATCAGAAAATACAATTGCAAGCATGTGAACATAGCAAAAACATAATCAGTTTTCAGACTTAGTGAAAACTGACACATGCTGAAATATAACTCAAGTAGGCATGTTTACGAGCTCGATGCACTCACTACGGTGCAAGTCATGGCAAGACAAGCATACATCCATCAAGAAGGCACAAAATGCAAGCTAGACATGGCAAGAACAATAGCATAGCATGCACGGATCAACTACAACATCATCGGCAAAATTGCAAACAAGTTGACAATCTGCCCAGATTCACAAAGTAGCAAAAGTAGAGCTCGATTGACTCAAGCTAGGGTGCTCCATAATTGCAAACAAAGACATGGATGGATAGAGCACTACAAGATTAACAAAACACTCCCTTACTGATCATCCTCAAAAGAGGCACGGATCACTAGGAAACAACAAGAACATATGGCATCATGAGATAAACAGCTCCAGGACTTAGTGAAATCACTAAGTCCCTGAAAACAGAATTAGCAAGTGCACCACTTTGCAAGCTTGCACAAGTCACCACACACATCCTAAAAATACATGGGTTGCACCTCTGGAAGATGACAAAACCCTTAACAAAACACATGTAGAACTCACGGGCATATCATGCACACAATAATCATGGCAAAAATGACAAAAGTGCTAAACGGAGTAGCAGATCTGACAATTAACTCAAGTAGCCCTCTTCTAACAGCATTTCGGGCATCAAGATGAACTCAAATGAAAATGATGCAATGGAATGAAATGATGTACTCTCTGAGATGAACATTTTGATATGCTATATGCATGAATCGGAGCTACGGATGCAAAGTTATGGAGCCGCGAACATGGGCATATGGACTGAAATTTTCGGGACTTAGAAGAAATTTCACCTCCGCGAAAGTCAACGCGGGACGGAGCGGTGCGGATCCGAGACGAGTGTTTGGATGAGATCCCGGTGGATCTCGTCTCGATCCACCGGATCTCGCCGGAGAGGATGATGGCGGCCGGAGGGAGGACGGCGCTGCGGCGAAGGTCGGCGCTGGCGCGCGAGGAGAGCGCGGCGACCCGGGAGGAGAGGCGGCGTGGCGCCGGCCGAGGCGGACGCCGGCGATGGCGAGGCGGCGGCGCGGCGAGCGAAGGAAGGCGGCGGGGTCGAGGCGCGGGCGAGGGAGCCGGGCGGCGGCGGCGCGTGGGCCGGGAGGGCCTCCCGCGGGCCGCGGCGGGCTTCGGCGGCGGCGGCGGCGGCGACAGCCAACGGTGGCGTGCCACGTGGCGGCGGCGGGGCGGAGCGGACGCGTCCGGCCGGATTCGGACGTGTCCAGCCGGTGCGGGGGTGATTTCTAGGGTTTCAGACAAGGGGGATCTGGATTTTCGGAGGAGGGGCTAGTTTTATAGGTAGAGGGAGCTAGGATAGTCCAAATGAGGTGTGGTTTTCGGCCACGCGATCGTGATCGAACGCTCTAGATGATGGAGCAGAGTTAGGTGGGTTTTGGGCCAAATTGGAGGGGTGTTGGGCTGCAACACACACGAGGCCTTTTCGGTCCCTCGGTTAACCGTTGGAGTATCAAACGAAGTCCAAATGATACGAAACTTGACAGGCGGTCTACCGGTAGTAAACCAATGCCGCTTGGCAAGTCTCGGTCCAATCCGGAAATGTTTAATCCCCACACACGAAAGAAAGCTAGAAATGACCACCGGAGGAGAACGAAGCGCCGGAATGCAAAACGGACAACGGGGAAAATGCTCGAATGCATGAGACGAACACGTATGCAAATGCAATGCACATGATGACATGATATGAGATGCATGACAACGCAACATACAAGCACACGCGAATAACTGCCGAACCGGCACAGTATCGGTCACGGGGGGGGGGGGGGGGGGGCCCAAGTCTGGACAGCCTGAGACTGAGTGCTTCTACTGCAAAGGAGCTGGTCACTGGAAGCAGGACCGCCCCAATTATTTGGCGGAGAAGAAGGATGGAAAAGTGAAAGGTATATTTGATATACATGTTATTGATGTGTACCTTACTAATGCTCGCAGTAGTGCCTGGGTATTTGATACTGGTTCAGTTGCTAACATTTGCAACTCGAAACAGAGGCTACGGATTAAGCGAAGATCGGCTAAGGACGGGGTGACGATGTGCGTGGGAAATGGTTCCAAACTCGATGTGATCGTCGTCGGCATGCTACCTCTACATCTACCTTCGGGATTAGTTTTAGACCTAAATAATTGTTATTTGGTGCCATCGTTGAGCATGAACATTATATCTGGATCTTGTTTGATGCGAGACGGTTATTCATTTAAATCATAGAATAATGGTTGTTCTATTTATATGAGTAATATCTTTTATGGTCATGCACCCTTGATGAGTGGTCTATTTTTACTAAATCTTGATAGTAGTGATACACATGTTCATAGTATTGAAGCCAAAAGATGCAGAGTTGATAATGATAGTGCAACTTATTTGTGGCACTGCCGTTTAGGTCATATTGGTGTAAACCGCATGAAGAAACTCCATTCTGATGGACATCTGGAATCACTTGGTACTTGCGAACTATGCCTCATGGGCAAGATGACTAAAACTCTGTTCTCCGAAACAATGGAGCAAGCGACAGAGTTATTGGAAATCATACATACTGATGTATGTGGTCCAATGAACATTGAAGCTCGCGGCGGATATTGTTATTTTCTCACCTTCACAGATGATTTGAGCAGATATGGGTATATCTACTTAATGAAACATAAGTCTGAAACATTTGAAAAGTTCAAAGAATTTCAGAGTGAAGTGGAAAATCATCGTAACAAGAAAATCAAGTTTCTACGATCTGATCGTGGAGGTGAATATTTGAGTTATGAGTTTGGACTTCATTTGAAACAACGCGGAATAGTTTGGCAACTCACATCACCTGGAACACCACAACGTAATGGTGTGTCCGAATGTCGTAACCACACTTTATTAGATATGGTGTGATCTATGATGTCTCTCACTGATTTACCGCTATTATTTGGGGTTATGCTTTAGAGACGGCTACATTCACGTTAAATAGGGCACCATCTAAATCCATTGAGACGACACCTTATGAACTGTGGTTTGGCAAGAAACCCAAGTTGCCATTTCTTAAAGTTTGGGGCTGCAATGCTTATGTGAAAAAGCTTCAACCTGATAAGCTCGAACCCAAATCGGAGAAATATGTCTTCATAGGATACCCAAAGGAGATTGTTGGGCACACCTTCTATCATAGATCCGAAGGCAAGATATTCGCTGCTAAGAATGGATCCTTTCTAGAGAAGGAGTTTCTCTCGAAAGAAGTGAGTGGGAGGAAAGTAGAACTTGACGAGGTAATTGTACCTTCTCCCTTATTGGAAAGTAGTTCATCACTGAAATCAGTTCCAATGATTCCTACACCAGTAAGTGAGGAAGCTAATGATGATGATCATGAAACTTCTTATCAAGTTACTATCGAACCTCGTAGGTCAACCAGAGTAAGATCCGCACCAGAGTGGTACGGTAATCCTGTTCTGGAAGTCATGTTACTTGACCATGACGAACCTACAAACTATGAGGAAGCGATGATGAGCCTAGATTCCGCAAAATGGCTTGAGGCCATGAAATCTGAGATGGGATCCATGTATGAGAACAAAGTATGGACTTTGGTTGACTTGCCCGATGATCGGTAGGCCATAGAGAATAAATGGATCTTCAAGAAGAAGACTGACGCTGACGGTAATATTACTGTCTACAAAGCTCGACTTGTTGCAAAAGGTTTCTGACAAGTTCAAGGGGTTGACTACGATGAGACCTTCTCACCCGTAGCGATGCTTAAGTCCGTCCGAATCATTTTAGCAATTGCCACATTTTATGATTATGAAATTTGGCAAATGGATGTCAAAATTGCATTCCTTAATGGATATCTTAAAGAAGAGTTGTATATGATGCAACCAGAAGGTTTTGTCGATCCAAAAGGTGCTAACAAAGTGTGCAAGCTCCAGCGATCCATTTATGGACTGGTGCAAGCCTCTCGGAGTTGGAATATACGCTTTGATAGTGTGATCAAAGCATATGGTTTTGTACAGACTTTTGGAGAAGCCTGTATTTACAAGAAAGTGAGTGGGAGCTCCGTAGCATTTCTGATATTATATGTAGATGACATATTGTTGATCGGAAATGATACTGAATTTCTGAATAGCATAAAAGGATACTTGAATAAGAATTTTTCAATGAAAGACCTCGGTGAAGCTACTTATATATTGGAGATAGATCAAGACGCTTAATTGGACTTTCACAAAGCACTTACCTTGATAAAGTTTTGAAGAAGTTCAAAATGGATCAGGCAAAGAAAAGGTTCTTGCCTGTATTACAAGGAGTGAAGTTGAGTCAGACTCAATGCCCGACCACTGCAGAAGATAGAGAGAAAATGAAAGGTGTTCCCTATGTTTCAGCCATAGGCTCTATCATGTAAGCAATGCTGTGTACCAGACCTGATGTGTGCCTTGCTATCAGTTTAGCAGGGAGGTACCAAAGTAATCCAGGAGTGGATCACTGGACAGCGGTCAAGAATATCCTGAGATACCTGAAAAGCACTAAGGATATGTTTCTCGTATATGGAGGTGACAAAAGAGCTCGTCGTAAACGGTTATGTCGATGCAAGCTTTGACACTGATCCGGATGACTCTAAGTCACAAACCAGATACGTGTTTTTATTAAAGGGTGGAGCTGTCACTTGGTGCAGTTCCAAGCAGAGCGTCATGGCGGGATCTACGTGTGAAGCGAAATACATAGCTGTTTCAGAAGAAGCAAATGAAGGAGTCTGGATGAAGGAGTTCATATCCGATCTAGGTGTCATACCTAGTGCATCGGGTCCAATGAAAATCTTTTGTGACAATACTGGTGCAATTGCCTTGACAAAGGAATCCAGATTTCACAAGAGAACCAAGCACATCAAGAGACGCTTCAATTCCATCCACGATCAAGTCAAGGAGGGAGACATAGGGATTTGCAAGATACATACGGATCTAAATGTTGCAGACCCGTTAACTAAGCCTCTTTCACGAGCAAAACATGATCAACACCAAGACTCCATGGGTGTTAGAATCATTACCATGTAATCTAGATTATTGACTCTAGTGCAAGTGGGAGACCGAAGAAAATATGCCCTAGAGGCAATAATAAAGTTGTTATTTATATTTCCTTATATCATGATAAATTTTTATTATTCATGCTAGAATTTTATTAACCGGAAACTTAGTACATGTGTGAATACATAGACAAACAGAGTGTCACTAGTTTGCCTCTACTTGACTAGCTCGTTGAATCAATGATGGTTATGTTTCCTAACCATAGACATGAGTTGTCATTTGATTAACGAGATCACATCATTAGAGAATGATGTGATTGACTTGACCCATCCGTTAGCTTAGCACGATGATCGTTTAGTTTGTTGCTATTGCTTTCTCCATAACTTATACATGTTCCTATGACTATGAGATCATGCAACTCCCGAATACCGGAGGAACACTTTGTGTGCTACCATACGTCACAACATAACTGGGTGATTATAAAGGTGCTCTACAGGTGTCTCCGATGGTGTTTGTTGAGTTGGCATAGATCGAGATTAGGATTTGTCAATCCGATTGTCGGAGAGGTATCTCTGGGCCCTCTCGGTAATGTACATAACTATAAGCCTTGCAAGCAATGTAGCTAATGAGTTAGTTACGGGATGTAGCATTACGGAACGAGTAAAGAGAGACTTGCCGGTAACGAGATTGAACTAGGTATTGAGATACCGACGATCAAACCTCGGGCGAGTAACATACCGATGACAAAGGGAACAACGTATATCGTTATGTGGTTTGATTGATAAAGATCTTCGTAGAATATGTAGGAACCAATATGAGCATCCAGGTTCCGCTATTGGTTATTGACCAGAGACGTGTCTCGATCATGTCTACATAGTTCTCGAACCCGTAGAGTCCACATGCTTAACGTTCGGTGACGATCGGTATTATGAGTTTATGTGTTTTGATGTATCAAAGATAGTTAGGAGTCCTGGATGTGATCACGGACATGACGAGGAGTCTTGAAATGGTCGAGACATAAAGATTGATATATT
The DNA here is from genome assembly GCF_003073215.2 of Triticum urartu. Classification (NCBI taxonomy): domain Eukaryota; kingdom Viridiplantae; phylum Streptophyta; class Magnoliopsida; order Poales; family Poaceae; genus Triticum; species Triticum urartu. The sequence goes on from NC_053025.1 coordinate 564,260,134, forward strand.
GGACGACTATATTCGGACACCGGATGAGTTCCGGGGGTCACCGGATATTTATCAGAGTGTCGGGGGTTATCGGAACCCCCGGGGAACTAATGGGCCTACACGTGCCTTGTGTGTGAGAGAGGAGGGGGCCTAGGGCTGGCCGCGCGCTTGAGGGAGTCCTGGACTAAGGGGTCCTCGGGCGTCTGGCCTGTTAGCCATGGGCCGGACTGATGGGCTGTGAAGATACGAAGACCGAAGACTGCGCCCGTGTCCGGATGTGACTCTCCTTGGCGATCAAATATGTAGATTCCTTTCTTTGTAACCGACCTTGTGCAACCCTAGATCTTCCCGGTGTCTATATAAACCGGAGGACTTAGTCCAGAGAGGGATAAATTCATTACCATAGCCATACAAGCTAGACCTCTAGGGTTTAGCCATTACGATCTCGTGGTAGATCAACTCTTGTAATACTCATATTCATCAATATCAATCAACCAGGACATAGGGTATTACCTCCATAGAGAGGGACCGAACCTGGGTAAACATCGTGTCCCCTGTCTCCTGTTACCATCGACCTTAGACGCATAGTTCGAGACCCCCTACCCAAGATCCGCCGGGTTTGACACCAACATTGGTGCTTTCATTGAGAGTCCCACTGTGCCGTCGTCAAGAGGTTCGATGGCTCCTTCAATCATCTACAATGATGCTATCCAAGGGGGAGTCTTCCTCCCCGGACAGATCTTCGTGTTCGGCGGCTTCGTACTACGGGCCAACTCGCTTGGCCATCTAGAGCAGATCGAAAGCTATGCCCCTGGCCATCATGTCAGATTTGGGAGCTTGAACTGCGCCGCGGACATCCGTGGAGATTTGATCTTCGCCGAATTTGAGACCGCGGCAACCACTACTGGTCACCCCGATGGACATGACCTAAATCTGTCATCGGACCGCATCCAGGAGACAACTCCTGTAACAGCTCTGGCCTTAGATCCGGAGCAGACTGCGCCATCCAAGGGCGGGAAGCTCAACCCCGCCACGAGGCCACAGATTCCCTGGCATTGGAGCCGCACGTGGACTTAACCTCAAACGATATCTGTGTCGCCATAACTCCGAACTCGTCTCTGGTTATAAGTTTCGAACCATGTGAGTCCGCGGACGCCAAACTTGATCACTTGTCTATCTTCGAGTTCAGCGTCGTAGACAACTTCCAGCACTTGCCCTTGGGCGACATGCTAAACTCATTAAAGAACCTGTCCTTGGCGGGGGACCCATAGTCGAACTATGTTCGGTTCGAACTAGGGGCTGACGGCGGAGAATTTTGCTCCCCACCTGCCACCCACTTTATAGCCACTGTCGAGGATTTAACCGACATGCTCGATTACGGCTCCGACGACATCGATGGCATGGACGACGATGCCGGAGAAGAAGAGGCCCAGAACCCACCATTCACCGGACGCTGGACGGCCACTTCCTCGTATGATGTATATATGGTGGATGCACCAAAGGAGAAGAACGGCAATGACAAGGAAGATCCAGAAGAGGATAAACCTTCCGAAACACAATCAAAGCACCGGCATCAGCGGCGCCGCTCTAAGTCATGCCGCAGTAAAGACAGCAACACTGGCACATGAGAAGGTAACACTCCGGAAGGAGCCGAAGACAACGAAGACCCCATTGACACAGCTACTGAACAGGATGAACGGGAAGATGGGCAGGTTAGCCCTGGTAAATAGGCCACGCACGAAGACTCGTAGGACGATAATTATCTTTCGCTCTCCGACGATGAGGCGAGCCTCAGCACCGAGGATTTCATCATGCCTAAGGAACCTCTTGAGCAGGAGCGCTTCAAGCGCCAGCTAATAGCCACTGCAAGGAGCCTGAAAAAGAAGCAGCAGCAGCTTCAAGCCGACGAAGATCTGCTCAACGATAAATGGACCGATGTCCTAGCAGCCGAAGAATACGGCCTCGAGCGCTCAACCAAAATCTACCCGAATCACAAATTGCTACCTCAGTTCGATGATGACGCGCCGGAATACATACCACCATTGCACAATGCGGCTTACCGACTACCACGTGGTCGGGACAAAACGGCAACTCAAGCCGAACAGCATCCCGCCACGCCTCACCGCAAAGGCAGAGGTAAATTAGCACACGACCATACATATGACCTTCGGCAGGACCTGAACAATAAAGCAGGACATACCAAATCGATCTATGTATCGCGAGGACGTGCCCCGACATGCGACGACGGCCATCTATTCGGACGTGACAAACCTAGTCATGCGCGGGCTGAAAGCCGCAAACGGACTCCATCAGAGCTACCTCGCGATACAACCCGATATAGAGGCGCCGCACACCCTCATTGCTTCACCAACGAAGTCATGGAACATGAATTCCCAGAAGGATTCAAACCCGTGAACATAGAATCATACGACGGAACCACAGACCCCGCGGTATGGATTGAAGACTTCATTCTCCATATACATATGGCCCGCGGCGATGACCTTCATGCGATTAAATACCTCCCCCTAAAACTCAAACGATCAGCCCGACACTGGTTGAACAACCTGCCCGAAAACTCCATCGGCAGCTGGGAGGACTTGGAAGAAGCCTTCCTTGATAACTTTCAAGGTACATATGTTTGACCTCTGGACGTTGATGACTTAAGCCATATAGTTCAATAGCCCGGAGAGTCTGCCAGGAAATTCTGGACTAGGTTCTTAACTAAAAAGAACCAGATTGTCGACTGTCCGGATGCCGAAGCCCTAGCAGCCTTTAAACATAGCATCCATGACGAATGGCTCGCCCGCCACCTAGGCCAAGAGAAGCGAAATTCCATGGTGGTCCTCACGACACTCATGACCCGCTTTTGTGCGGGCGAGGACAGTTGGTTGGCCCATAGAAAAAAACAATGCAAGCGACGCCGGCACCCCTGAAGTTAAAAATAACAAAGACAAGTCTCGATGCAACAGATACAAGCAACGGAACAACAATGACAACACCGAGGATACGGTGGTCAATGCCGGATTCAGTGGCTCTAAGTCCGGTCAGCGGAAGAAGCCGTTTCAAAAGAACAATTCAGGCCCATTCAGCTTGGACCGCATACTTGATCATCCTTGCCAGATTCATGGCACCCCAGACAAACCACCCAATCACACCAATAGAGATTGTTGGGTTTTTAAACAGGCCGGCAAGCTAAATGCCGAAAACAAGGATAAGGGATCGCAAAGCGAGGATGATGACGAGGAGCCCCGACCGCCGAACACAGGGGGACAGAAGAAGTTTCCCCCTCAGGTCAAAACGGTGAACATGATATACGCTACCCACATCCCCAAGAGGGAGCGCAAGCGCGCGCTCAGGGACGTCTACGCGATAGAGCCAGTCACCCCAAAATTTAATCCATGGTCGTCATTGATACGACTCCAACGTATCTATAATTTTTGATTGTTCCATGCTATTATATTATCTGTTTTGGATGTTTATGGGCTTTATTATACAGTTTTATATTATTTTTGGGACTAACCTATTAACCCAGAGCCCAGTGCCAGTTTCTGTTTTTTCCTTGTTTTATAGTATCTCAGAAAAGGAAAATCAAACGGAGTCCAATTGACCTGAAACTTCACGGAACTTATTTTTGGACCAGAAGAAGCCAACGGAGTATCGGAGTTGTACCAGGAGATTCCCGGGCTGCCCACGAGGGTGGGGGCGCGCCCCCTGCCTCGTGGACAGCCCGGAGGTCCACCGACATACTTCTTCCTCCCATATATACCCATATACCCTAAAAACTTCGGGGAACACAATAGATCAGGAGTTCCGCCGCCAGAAGCCTCTGTAGCCACCGAAAACCAATCTAGACCCGTTCCGGCACCCTGCCGGAGGGGGGAATCCCTCTTCGGAGGCCATCTTCATCATCCCGGTGCTCTCCATGACGAGGAGGGAGTAGTTCTCCCTCGGGGCTGAGGGTATGTACCAGTAGCTATGTGTTTGATCTTTCTCTCTCGTGTTCTTGAGGTGGCACGATCTTGATGTATCGCTGCTACCTCTTGAGCACTGCGTTGGATTTCCCCGAAGAGGAGAGGATGATGCAGCAAAGTAGCGTAAGTATTTCCCTCAGTTTTTGAGAACCAAGGTATCAATCCAGTAGGAGGCTACGCGCGAGTCCCTCGTACCTACACAAAAACAATAGCTCAATACAATCAACGCGCTTAGGGGTTGTCAATCCCTTCACGGTCACTTACGAAAGTGAGATCTGATAGAGATGATAAATAATATTTTTGGTATTTTTGGTATAGAGATGCAAAGTAAAAAGTAAAAGCAAAGCAATAATAAAGTGATGGAGATTGATATGATGAGAAAGAGACCCGGGGGCCATAGGTTTCACTAGTGGCTACTCTCAAGAGCATAAGTATTCTACGGTGGGTGAACAAATTACTGTTGAGCAATTGACATAATTGAGCATAGTTATGAGAATATCTAGGTATGATCATGTATATAGGCATCACGTCCGAGACAAGTAGACCGACTCCTGCCTGCATCTACTACTATTACTCCACTCATCGACCACTATCCAGCATGCATCTAGAGTATTAAGTTAAAAACAGAGTAACGCCTTAAGCAATATGACATGATGTAGAGGGATAGTTTCATGCAATATGATAAAAAACATATTGTTATCCTCGATGGCAACGATACAATACGTGCCTTGCTGCCCCTTCTGTCACTGGGAAAGGACACCACAAGATCGAACCCAAAGCTAAGCAGTTCTCCCATGGCAAGAAAAACCAATCTAGTAGGCCAAACCAAACTGATAATTCAAAGAGACTTGCAAAGATAACGAATCATACATAAAAGAATTCAGAGAAGATTCAAATATTATTCATAGATAGACTTGATCATAAACCCACGATTCATCGGTCTCAACAAACACACCGCAAAAAGAAGATTACATCGAATAGACCTCCACAAGAGAGGGGGAGAAAATTGTATTGAGATCCAAAAAGAGAGAAGAAGCCATCTAGCTACTAACTATGGAACCGTAGGTCTGAAATAAACTACTCACACTTCATCGGAGGGGCTTGGATGATGATGTAGAAGCCCTCCATGATTGATGCCCCCTCCGGCGGAGCTCCGGAACAATCTCGTGGATTGCGGTGGTGGAATTAGGTTTTTGGCTCCATCCTCGACCGTTTGGGGGTACGTAGGTATATATAGGAGGAAGAAGTACGTCGGTGGAGCTTCGAGGGGCCCACGAGGCAGGGGCGCGCCCTGGGGGGGCGCCCTCGTGGCCGCCTCATGGCTTTCTTGACGGAGGGTCCAAGTCTCTTGGATCTTATCTGATGAGAAAATCACGTTTCCGAAGGTTTCATTCCGTTTGGACTCCGTTTGATATTCTGTTTCTCCGAAACACTGAAATAGGCAAAAAACAGCAATTCTGGGCTAGGCCTCCGGTTAATAGGTTAGTCCCAAAAATAATATAAAAGTGGAAAATAAAGCCCAATATAGTCCAAAACAGTAGATAATATAGCATGGAGCAATCAAAAATTATAGATACGTTGGAGACGTATCAAGCATCCCCAAGCTTAATTCCTGCTCGTCCTCGAGTAGGTAAATGATAAAAAGAGAATTTTTGATGCGGAGTGCTACTTGGCATAATTTTAATGTAATTCTTCTTAATTGTGGTATGAATATTCGGATCTGAAAGATTCAAGACAAAAGTTCATATTGACATAAAAATGATAATACTTCAAGCATACTAACTAAGCAATTATGTCTTCTCAAAATAACATGGCCAAAGAAAGTTCATCCCTACAAAATCATATAGTTTAGTCATGTTTCATTTTCGTCACACAAGAATGCTCTCATCATGCACAACCCCAATGACAAGCCAAGAAATTGTTTCATACTTTAGTAATCTCAAACCTATTAACTTTCACGCAATATATGAGCGCGAGCCATGGACATAGCACTATGGGTGGAATAGACTATAATGAGGGGGTTATGTGGAGAAGACAAAAAAAGAAGAGAGTCTCACATCAACGAGGCTAATCAATGGGCTATGGAGATGCCCACCGATTGATGTTAATGCAAGGAGTAGGGATTGCCATGCAACGGATGCACCAGAGCTATAAATGTATGGAAGCTCAACAAAAGAAACTAGTGGGTGTGCATCCAACTTGCTTGCTCATGAAGACCTCGGGCACTTGAGGAGGCCCATTGTTGGAATATACAAGCCAAGTTCTATAATGAAAAATTCCCACTAGTATATGAAAGTGATAACATGAGAGACTCTCTACTATCAAGATCATGGTGCTACTTTGAAGCACAAGTGTGGTAAAAGGATAGTAACATTGTCCCTTCTCTCTTTTCTCTCTCTTTTTTGGGCCTTTTTATGGCCTTTCTCTTTTTTTGGGGCCTTCTATTTTTTGTGGCCTTTCTCTTTTTTTATTCCTCACTTGGGACAATGCTCTAATGATGATCATCACACTTCTATTTATTTACAACTCAATGATTACAACTCGATACTAGAACAAAGATGACTCTATATGAATGCCTCCGGTGGTGTACCGGGATATGCAATGAACGAAGAGTGACATGTATGAAAGAATTATGAACGGTGGCTTTGCCACAAATACTATGCCAACTACATGATCATGCTAAGCAATATGACAATGATGAATGTGTCATGATGAACGGAATGATGGAAAGTTGCATGGCAATATATCTCGGAATGGCTATGGAAATGCCATAATAGGTAGGTATGGTGGCTGTTTTGAGGAAGATATAAGGAGGTTTATGTGTGAAAGAGCATATCATATCACGGGGTTTGGATGTACCGGCGAAGTTTGCGCCAACTCTCAATGTGAGAAAGGGCAATGCACGGTACCGAAGAGGCTAGCAAGGATGGAAGGGTGAGAGTGCGTATAATCCATGGACTCAACATTAGTCATAAAAAACTCACATACTTATTGCAAAAATCTACAAGTCATCAAAAACCTCAGCACTACGCGCATGCTCCTAGGGGGATAGATTGGTAGGAAAAGACCATCGCTCGTCCCCGACCGCCACTCATAAGGAAGACAATCAAATAACACCTCATGTTTCAAATTTGTTGCATAACATTTACCATACGTGCATGCTACGTGACTTGCAAACTTCAACACAAGTATTTCTCAATTTCACAACTACTCAACTAGCATGACTTTGATATTATTACCTCCATATCTCAAAACAATCATCAAGCATCAAACTTTTCTTAGTATTCAACACACTCATACGAAAGTTTTATTATTAATCTTGCATACCAAGCATATTAGGATTTTAATAAAATTACCATGCTATTAAGACTCTCAAAATAATCTAAGTGAAGCATGAGAGATCAATAGTTTCTATAAAACAAATCCACCACCGTGCTCTAAAAGATATAAGTGAAGCACTAGAGCAAAACTATAAAGCTCAAAAGATATAAGTGAAGCACATAAAGTATTCTATCAAATTCCAAATCATGTATGGCTCTCTCAAAAGGTGTGTACATAAAGGATGATTGTTCTAGAATAACAAGCAAAGACTCAAATCATAAAAGACGCTCCAAGAAAAACACATATCATGTGGTGAATAAAAATATAGCTCCAAGTAAAGTTACCGATAGAAGTAGACGAAAGAGCGGATGCCTTCCGGGGCATCCCCAAGCTTTGGCTTTTAGGTGTCCTTAGGTTATCTTGGGGGTGCCATGGGCATCCCCAAGCTTAGGCTCTTGCCACTCCTTGTTCCATAATCCATCAAATCTTTACCCAAAACTTGAAAACTTCACAACACAAAACTTAAAGTAGAAAATCTCGTGAGCTCCGTTAGCGAAAGAAAACAAAAGACCACTTCAAGGTACTGTAATGAACTAATTCTTTATTTATATTGGTGTTAAACCTACTGTATTCCAACTTCTCTATGGATTATAAACTATTTTACTAGCCATAGATTCATCAAAATAAGCAAACAACACACGAAAAACAGAATCTGTCAAAGACAGAATAGTATGTAGTAATCTGTAGCTAGCACAAGATATCGAACCCCAAAAATTATAAAATAAATTGCTTGACTTGAGGAATTTATCTATTAATCATATGAAAAAAGAATTAACTAAATAGCACTTTCCAAATAAAAATGACAGCAGTTCTCTTGAGCACTAAAGTTTCTGTTTTTTACATCAAGTTCGACAAGACTTTCCCCAAGTTTTCCCATCGGTTCTACTTGGCACAAACACTAATTAAACACAAAAAACACAACCAAAAAAGAGGCTATATAATTTATTTATTACTAAACAGGAGCAAAAAGCAAGGAATAAAAATAAAATTGGGTTGCCTCCCAACAAGCGCTATCGTTTAACGCCCCTAGCTAGGCATAACAAGCAAGAATAGATCTAGGTATCGCCATCTTGGGTTTTCAATTTGGTAGCGGAATCAAGCTCGAATCCGGGAGGTTCTTTACGTTTCCCTTCATATTCTGAAATTTTTAGATCCTAAGAATCCAACCTCTTATTGCAAAGGGTAATCAACATATTCGTGCGGTGAATGTTTCCACTAATGTTCTTAAGAGGTTCAAGAGATTTCTGCAAGATTTTAGTAACTTCACAAATTTTTTCAAAAACTTGTGTCTCTTCCTGAGTAGGATGAGGCCCCTTTTGTTGAGGTAGTGTTCCCACTATACCTTCTATAATTTCAAGTGCAATATGGGGATCGATTTCAATAAAATTGCCTTTGGCAACGCAATCCAAGAGTTGTCTATGAGACATATTTAATCCAACATAAAAATTGTGAAGAAAAATTCTCAGATTTATTTCAGAGGTACAATTACGATGAGATTCCATTATTCTCAACCAGGCATCTTTTAGGTTTTCTCCTAACCTTTGTTTAAAGTGAAATATTTCAAACTCAGGGGTCAACGGAGAAGATAAGGGACTAGCCATAACGACAAGCAAACAAACTAACACACAAGCAAACAAAAATCAAACGGGCAAAAGAGGCAAATAGAGAGAGAGAGAGAGGCAAGATAGAGAGAGAGAGGGCAAATAAAACGGCAAGGGTGAAGTGGGGGAGAGGAAAACGAGAGGCAAATGGCAAATAATGTAATGTGGGAGATAGGGATTGTGATGGGTACTTGGTATGTTGACTTTTGCGCAGACTCCCCGGCAACGGTGCCAGAAATTCTTCTTGCTACCTCTTGAGCACTGTGTTGGATTTCCCCGAAGAGGAGAGGATGATGCAGCAAAGTAGCGTAAGTATTTCCCTCAGTTTTTGAGAACCAAGGTATCAATCCAGTAGGAGGCTACGCGCGAGTCCCTCGTACCTACACAAAAACAATAGCTCAACGCAACCAATGCGAAGGGGTTGTCAATCCCTTCACGGTCACTTACGAAAGTGAGATATGATAGAAATGCTAAATAATATTTTTGGTATTTTTGGTATAGAGATGCAAAGTAAAAAGTAAAAGCAAAGTAAAAGCAAAGCAATAATAAAGTGATGGAGATTGATATGATGAGAAACAGACCCCGGGGCCATAGGTTTCACTAGTGGCTTCTCTCAAGAGCATAAGTATTCTACGGTGGGTGAACAAATTATTGTTGAGAAATTGACATAATTGAGCATAGTTATGAGAATATCTAGGTATTATCATGTATATAGGCATCACATCCGAGACAAGTAGACCGACTCCTGCCTGCATCTACTACTATTACTCCACTCATCGACCGCTATCCAGCATGCATCTAGAGTATTAAGTTAAAAACAGAGTAACGCCTTCAGCAAGATGACATGATGTAGAGGGATAGTTTCATGCAATATGATAAAAAACCCATCTTGTTATCCTCGATGGCAACGATACAATACCTGCCTTGCTGCCCCTTCTGTCACTGGGAAAGGACACCGCAAGATCGAACCCAAAGCTAAGCACTTCTCCCATGGCAAGAAAAACCAATCTAGTAGGCCAAACCAAACTGATAATTCGAAGAGACTTGCAAAGATAACCAATCATACATAAAAGAATTCAGAGAAGATTCAAATATTATTCATAGATAGACTTGATCATAAACCCACAATTCATCGATCTCAACAAACACACCGCAAAAATAAGATTACATCGAATAGATCTCCACAAGAGAGGGGGAGAACATTGTATTGAGATCCAAAAAGAGAGAAGAAGCCATCTAGCTACTAACTATGGACCCGTAGGTCTGAAGTAAACTACTCACACTTCATCGGAGGGGCTTGGATGATGATGTAGAAGCCCTCCGTGATCGATGCCCCCTCCGGCGGAGCTCCGGAACAGGCCCCAAGATGGGATCTCGTGGATACAGAAAGTTGTGGCGGTGGAATTAGGTTTTTGGCTCCGTCCCCGATCGTTTGGGGGTGCGTAGGTATATATAGGAGGAAGAAGTATGTCGGTGGAGCTTCGAGGGGCCCGCGAGGCAGGGGGCGCGCCCTAGGGGGGGCGCCCTCCACCGTCGTGGCCGCCTCATGGCTTTCTTGACGAAGGGTCCAAGTCTCCTGGATCTTATCTGATGAGAAAATCACGTTTCCAAAGGTTTCATTCCGTTTGATATTCTGTTTCTCCGAAACACTGAAATAGGCAAAAAACAACAATTCTGGGCTGGGCCTCCGGTTAATAGGTTAGTCCCAAAAATAATATAAAAGTGGAAAATAAAGCCCAATATAGTACAAAACAGTAGATAATATAGCATGGAGCAATCAAAAATTATAGATACGTTGGAGACGTATCAATCGCGAGCTTTGCTATTATATTTGGAACCTATGATGTTTCTCCCCCTCTACTCTCTTGTAATGGATTGGGTTTTCCCTTTGAAGTTATCTTATCGGATTGAGTCTTTAAGGATTTGAGAACACTTGATGTATGTCTTGCGTGGGATACCCGTGGTGACATTGGGGTATTCTATTGATCCACTTGATGTATGTTTTGGTGATCAACTTGTGGGTTCCGCCCATGAACCTATGCATAGGAGTTGGCACACGTTTTTATCTTGACTCTCCGGTAGAAACTTTGGGGCACTCTTTGAAGTACTTTGTGTTGGTTTGAATAGATGAATCTGAGATTGTGTGATGCATATCGTATAATCATACCCACGGATACTTGAGGTGACATTGGAGTATCTAGGTGACATTAGGGTTTTGGTTGATTTGTGTCTTAAGGTGTTATTCTAGTATGAATTATAGGGCTGTTTGTGACACTTATAGGAATAGCCCAACGGATTGATTGGAAAGAATAACTTTTAGGTGGTTTCGTACCCTACCATAATCTCTTCGTTTTTTCTCCACTATTAGTGACTTTGGAGTGACTCTTTGTTGCATGTTGAGGGATAGTTATGTGATCCAATTATGTTATTATTGTTGAGAGAACTTGCACTAGTGAAAGTATGAACCCTAGGCCTTGTTTCCTAGCATTGCAATATCGTTTCTGCTCACTTTTATCATTAGTTACCTTGCTGTTTTTATATTTTCAGATTACAAAAACCTATATCTACTATCCATATACCACTTGTATCGCCATCTCTTCGCCGAACTAGTGCACCTATACAATTTACCATTGTACTGGGTGTGTTGGGGACACAAGAGACTCTTTGTTATTTGGTTGCAGGGTTGCTTGAGAGAGACCATCTTCATCCTACGCCTCCTACGGATTGATAAACCTTAGGTCATCCACTTGAGGGAAATTTGCTACTGTCCTACAAACCTCTGCACTTGGAGGCCCAACAACGTCTACAAGAAGAAGGTTGTGTAGTAGACATCAAGGTCTTTTCTGGCGCCGTTGCCGGGGAGGTTAGCGCTTGAAGGTATATCTTTAGATCTTGCAATCGAGTCTTTTAGTTTCTTGTTTTATCACTAGTTTAGTTTATAAAATAAAATTACAAAAAATGGAATTGAGTTTGCCTCATACACTTCATCTTTTTTAATATCTTTTGTGAGTATGATGGAAAGGAAAATTGTGCCAAAGTGTTAGAAGAAGAATGCATTAAAATGTTTGGCACTAAATCTTTGAATTATGAGCATGATTGCAATGTTGTTAGTATGAACTCCTTGAATATCCATAGTACTAATTATGATTGCACTAGTTATGATGAAAATGTCTCCTATAAACATGTCAATTTTTGTGGAGTGCATTGGGTTTGCAAGTACACACCAAATAGGGAAGATAGATATTGCAAGAGGCATAAGCATTTAGAAACTAAATGGTTGCAATAAAGGCTAGAAGTTTGTGCTGAAAATTTAAATTTTCTTAGCCGTGCTTGTGAACTTTGCAATGAACATGATAATTTCAATACCCAATGCAAATTGTTTCATGATCGTATCGTGTCCAAAAATTGTGATGACTTGATTTCCCTTGCACATCATAATGAACTTAGTTTTCTCTTGGGTTATGAAGAAATGAAACGTATAACTAAGGTTATTCCAGAATTTGCCCTTTATAGAGTTATTAATTTTGATCTAGAAGAAATTTATATGTATTGTACGGTGAATTGCATTGAAAATCCTTATATTGCCAATTACATAAAGAAAAGAAAAAAATAGAGGATGAAGAGAATACTAATGAAAGGGAAGAGACTTCCCAATATCCTCCTATTATTTCTTATGATGAATCAGGTAATGAGGAGGATCCTCCTATTCAACCAACCTCATTAATAAGGAGCTCCAAAAAGAGGATTGAACCCACACATGATGTGGTGAAGAAGAAGAAAAGAAAAAGGAAGAGAGGTAAAAAGATATCTCTCCCAAATAATGCTGCTCCTATTACTGTTGTGCCTCATGAAAATATAATTGTGGAAGATAATGATACTTCTTATGATCTTGAAAATCTTTTTGGCACTTGCTTGGAAGAATATGATAATTGCTATACTATTAGTGCTATCCATACTATTAATGATGAAAGTGATTATGCTTATGATATGAGAAGGCCCAAGCTTGGGGATGCTATGTTTGATGAACATGATGTTTTTGAGAATATATTTGCTGCAATTAATGTTAGTCCCAAGCTTGGGGAAGCTATGTTTAATGAAGATGATATTTGTAGTCTCCCAAGTTTTGATATGCAAATTTATTATGATGATAGCATGCCTCCTAATTATGATGATTATATTGATGAAAGTGGATTTGGAGAGGTCATGACTTTATTTAGTGATGATTCCACTATCTTGGAAGAGGTTTCGATCGATTATGATGAGAACAAAGTTGCTATTTATGATAATTATTGTGATGATACATATGCTATAAAAAATAGTGATGATTATATTTATTGAACTTGTCATGATTATGATTACCCTTTTTCTGAACATTACTCTTTTAATGTGGAAACAATTTATAGTATTCGAGTCTCTTATGATACTCCCACTATTCCAATTGAGAAGAATTTTGCTTATGTGGAGAGTAGTAAAATTTCTATGCTTGTAGATCATGAAAAGAATGCTTTAGTTGCTGGTTATATTGTTGAATTCACTCATGATGCTACTGAAAATTATTATGAGGGAGGAACATGTGCTTGTAGGAATTGCAATAATATCAAGTTTCCTCTCTATGTGCTTAAAGTTATGAAGTTATGCTTGTTTTACCTTCCTATGCAAGTTGATTATTGTTCCCATAAGTTGTTTGCTCACAAAATCCCTATGCATAGGAAGTGGTTTAGGCTTAAATGTGCTAGTCATATTCTTCATGATGCCCTCTTTATGTTACAATTCTTATCCTTTATGTGAGCATCATTGAAATCATCATGCCTAGCTAGGGGCGTTAAACGATAGCGCTAGTTGGGATGCAACACAATTTTATTTTTGTTCCTTGATTTTTGCTCCTGTTTAGTAATAAATAATTTATCTAGCCTCTGTTAAGATTGAGTTTTTATGCTTTAATTAGTGTTTGTGCCAAGTAGAACCGTTGGGAAGACTTGGGGAAAGTCTTGTTGATCTTGCTGTAAAAAACAGAAACTTTAGCGCTCACGAGAATTGCTGCCATTTTTTATTGGAGAGTGCTATTTAGTTAATTATTTTTGAAGATGATTAATAGATAAATTCCTCACTTCCATAAATTTAGTTTAGAATTTTTGGGGTTCCATAAGTATACGTTTGATCCAGATTACTACAGACTGTTCTGTTTTTGACAGATTCTGTTTTCTATGTGTTGTTTGCTTATTTTGATGAATCTATGAGTAGTATCGGAGGGTATGAACCATAGAGAATTTGGAATACAATAGATATTACACCAATATGAATTTAGAATGAGTTCACTACAGTACCTTGAAGTGGTGTTTTGTTTTCTTATACTAACGGAGCTTACGAGTTTTCTGTTAAGTTTTGTGTTGTGAAGTTTCCAAGTTTTGGGTAAAGATTTGATGGACTATGGAATAAGGAGTGGCAAGAGCCTAAGCTTGGGGATGCCCAAGGCACCCCAAGGTAATATTCAAGGACAACCAAGAGCCTAATCTTGGGGATTCCCCGAAAGGCATCCCCTCTTTCATCTTCGTTCATCGGTAACTTTACTTGGAGCTATATTTTTATTTACCACATGATATGTGTTTTGCTTGGAGCGTCATTTTATTTTATTTAGTTTTGCTTGCTGTTTGAATAAAATACCAAGATCTGAAATTATTAAATGTTAGAGAGTCTTCATATAGTTGCATAATTATTCGACTACTCATTGATCTTCACTTATATCTTTCGGAGTAGTTTATCATTTGCTCTAGTGCTTCACTCATATCGTTTTAGAGAACGGCGGTGGTTTTATTTTATAGAAATAATTGATCTCTCATGCTTCACTTATATTATTTTGAGAGTCCTAAACAGTATGGTTATTTTCTTTGGTTATGAATTTAGTCCTAATATGATGGGCATCCAAGAGGGATATAATAAAAACATTCATATGAAGTGCATTGAATACTAAGAGAAATTTGATACTTGATAATTGTTTTGAGATATGGAGATGGTGATATTAGAGTCATGCTAGTTGAGTATTTTTGAATTTGAGAAATACTTGTGTTGAAGTTTGTGATTCCCGTAGCATGCACGTATGGTGAACCGTTATGTGACGAAGTCGGAGCATGATTTGTTTATTGATTGTCGTCCTTATGAGTGGCAGTCGGGGACAAGCGATGTTATTTTCCTACCAATCTATCCCCATAGGAGCATGCGCGTAATACTTTGTTTCGATAACTAATAATTTTTTGCAATAAGTATGTGAGTTCTTTATGACTAATGTTGAGTCCATGGATTATACGCACTCTCACCCTTCCACCATTGCTAGCCTCTCTAGTACCGCGCAACTTTCGCCGGTACCATAAACCCACCATATACCTTCCTCAAAACAGCCACCATACCTACCTATTATGGCATTTTCATAGCCATTCCGAGATATATTGCCATGCAACTTTCCACCGTTCCGTTTATTATGACACGCTCCATCATTGTCATATTGCTTTGCATGATCATGTAGTTGACATCGTATTTGTGGCAAAGCCACCATTCATAATTCTTTCATACATGTCACTCATGATTCATTGCACATCCCGGTACACCGCCGGAGGCATTCATATAGAGTCATATTTTGTTCTAAGTATCGAGTTGTAATTCTTGAGTTGTAAGTAAATAAAAGTGTGATGATCATCATTATTAGAGCATTGTCCCAGTGAGAAAGGATGATGGAGACTATGATTCCCCCATAAGTCGGGATGAGACTCCGGAAAAAAAGAGAGGCCAAATAAGCCCAAATAAAAAAAAGAAGAGAAAAGAGGCCATAAAAAAAGAGAAGGCCCCCCAAAAATAAAAAAAAGTGAGAGAAAAAGAGAGAAGGGGCAATGCTACTATCCTTTTACCACACTTGTGCTTCAAAGTAGCACCATGATCTTCTTGATAGAGAGTCTCCTATGTTGTCACTTTCATATACTAGTGTGAATCTTTCATTATAGAACTTGGCTTGTATATTCCAATGATGGGATTCCTCAAAATGCCCTAGGTCTTCGTGAGCAAGCGAGTTGGATGCACACCCACTAGTTTCTTTTGTTGAGCTTTCATACACTTATATATCTAGTGCATCCATTGCATGGCAATCCCTACTCACTCACATTGATATCTATTGATGGGCATCTCCATAGCCTGTTGATACGCCTAGTTGATTTGAGACTATCTTCTCCTTTTTGTCTTCTCCACAACCACCATTCTATTCCACCTATAGTGCTATGTCCATGGCTCACACTCATGTATTGCGTGAAGATTGAAAAAGTTTGAGAACACTAAAAGTATGAAACAATTGCTTGGATTGTCATTGGGGTTGTGCATGATTTAAATACGTTGTGTGGTGAAGATGGAGCATAGCCAGACTATATGATTTTGTAGGGATAGCTTTCTTTGGCCATGTTATTTTGAGAAGACATAATTGCTTAGTTAGTATGCTTGAAGTATTATTATTTTTATGTCAATATTAAACTTTTGTCTTGAATCTCATGGATCTGAACATTCATGCCAAAATGAAGAGAATTACTTAGAGAAATATGTTAGGTAGCATTCCACATCAAAAATTCTGTTTTTATCATTTACCTACTCGAGGACGAGCAGGAATTAAGCTTGGGGATGTTGATACGTCTCCAATGTATCTATAATTTTTGATTGTTCCATGCTATTATATTATCTGTTTTGGATGTTTATGGGATTTATTATACACTTTTTATATTATTTTTGGGACTAACCTATTAACCCAGAGCCCAGTGCCAGTTTCTGTTTTTTCCTTGTTTTAGAGTATCGCAGAAAAGGAAAATCAAACGGAGTCCAATTGACCTGAAACTTCACGGGACTTATTTTTGGACCAAAAGAAGCCCACGGAATATCGTGGTTGGACCAGGAGAGTCCCGGGCTGCCCACGAGGGTGGGGGGCGTGCCCACCCCCCTGGGCGCGCCCCCTGCCTCGTGGACAGCCCGGAGGTCCATCGACGTACTTCTTCCTCCCATATATAGCCATATACCCTAAAAACTTCGAGGAACACAATAGATCGGGAGTTCCGCCGCCAGAAGCTTCCGTAGGCACCGAAAACCAATCTAGACCCGTTCCGGCACCCTACCGGAAGGGGAATCCCTCTCCGGTGGCCATCTTCATCATCCCAGTGCTCTCCATGACGAGGATGGAGTAGTTCTCCCTCGGGGCTGAGGGTATGTACCAGTAGCTATGTGTTTGATCTTTCTCTCTCGTGTTCTTGAGGTGGCACGATGTTGATGTGTCGCAAGCTTTGCTATTATATTTGGATCCTATGATGTTTCTCCCCCTCTACTCTCTTGTATTGGATTGAGTTTTCCCTTTGAAGTTATCTTATCGGATTGAGTCTCTAAGGATTTGAGAACACTTGATGTATGTCTTGCGTGGGATACCGTGGTGACAATGGGGTATTCCATTGATCCACTTGATGTATGTTTTGGTGATCAACTTGCGGGTTCCGCCCATGAGCCTATGCATAGGGGTTGGCACACCTTTTCGTCTTCGGTAGAAACTTTGGGGCACTCTTTGAAGTACTTTGTGTTGGTTTGAATAGATGAATCTGAGATTGTGTGATGCATATCGTATAATCATACCCACGGATACTTGAGGTGACATTGGAGTATCTAGGTGACATTAGGGTTTTTGTTGATTTGTGTCTTAAGGTGTTATTCTAGTACGAACTCTAGGGCTGTTTGTGACACTTATAGGAATAGCCCAACGGATTGATTGGAAAGAATAACTTTGAGGTGGTTTCGTACCCTACCATAATCTCTTCGTTTGTTCTCCGCTATTAGTGACTTTGGAGTGACTCTTTGTTGCATGTGGAGGGATAGTTATGTGATCCAATTATGTTATTATTGTTGAGAGAACTTGCACTAGTGAAAGTATGAACCCTAGGCCTTGTTTCCTAGCATTGCAATACCGTTTGTGCTCACTTTTATCATTAGTTACCTTGCTGTTTTTATATTTTCAGATTACAAAAACCTATATCTACTATCCATATACCACTTGTATCACCATCTCTTCGTTGAACTAGTGCACCTATACAATTTACCATTGTATTGGGTGTGTTGGGGACACAAGAGACTCTTTGTTATTTGGTTGCAGGGTTGCTTGAGAGAGACCATCTTCATCCTACGCATCCTGCGGATTGATAAACCTTAGGTCATCCACTTGAGGGAATTTTGCTACTCTCCTACAAACCTCTGCACTTGGAGGCCCAACAACGTCTACAAGAAGAAGGTTGTGTAGTAGACATCAGTCATGCCCGATCACTTTTGATCGCCGGTATCATCCGACCAGTATCCGTCACGGCGGTTCAGCCGCACTGGTCCTGGACCCAATAATTGATGGGTTCCACCTGACACAAGTCCTAATGGACGGCGGCAGCAACCTCAACTTGCTCTATCAGGATACAATGCGCAAAATGGGCATTAATCCATCACGGATCAATCCCATAAAGACTACCTTTAAAGGAGTCATACCAGGCGTCGAGGCCTGCTGTACGGGCTCAATCACACTGGAGGTTGTCTTCGGATGTCCGGACAACTTCCGAAGCGAGGAGTTAATCTTCGATATCGTCCCCTTTCGCAGCGGCTATCACGCATTGCCCGGACGAACCGCATTTGCTCGATTCAACGCAGTGCCACACTATGCTTATCTCAAGTTCAAGATGCCCGGTCCATGTGGCATCATAACAGTCAATGGAAATACGGAACGCTCCCTCCGTACGGAAGAGCACAGAGCCGCTTTAGCAGCAGAAGTACAGAGCGGCCTTCTCAAGCAGAACCTTAATTCGGCTACCGAGCCCACTGACACCGTTAAGAGGGTGTGAACTACCCTGCAGTAGGACAGCTTGGCTCGTCAGGAGCTGGACTAGCAATCCAGCCTCCATCTCAGTCCCGATCAAGTGGTGGCATTCGTGCCGCGCGTACATAACTACGCACTCAAAATTCCATGGGCATCAACCGACACAAGATACACATATACTTTCACTTTTATTCATTTCCTTTTCAGGTTTCAGTCCTGCAGGCCCCATCTGATGGCCTGATCACCAGCCCTCTTGAAGGATAAACACACCAAGACGGTGAGAAACGCACACGTATGGGGATTTTTCAAGGTGGTTTCATTAACAACCACTCTACCTGTTTTTCAGGACCCACATGCAGCTCTCCCTTGGTTTTTGGCATGTTAAATAGCCTGTTGCTTATTGCACTACTTGTATCAATGCGCCTTGACGTATTAACCAAATTACAATGAAAACAGTATGCGGCTGGAGCTTTAGGGCCCCAGCTTGTCACTTCTGCACTTCTTTTTCTTTCTTTCTTTTTTTTCTTCTCCCCTATGGGTAACCCCATCAGGTAGCACCCATACACTTTGGTACGTTTGATGTTTGCCATGGGCTTCATAGCACCCCACACTATGGCAACAAAAGTCCGAACACGTTTTATAGTATAGTTCGACACCCCGAATTTAACATTATATGCATTGGCTCCAAATCATGTCTTTGGTCAATAGTTGGGTTGCCCGGCTCCTATGCTTGCTACCTTACGTTCCGCTATATCGACTAAGGTAGTAAAGGGATAACTACACGATTGTGCCTTGGTTTATCCAAATGAGCACCTCAGTAGCTATCAGCTATGACCCGCCCAGGAGGGGCCGGGTTAGCCCCAATGGCGGGTCACAAAGGAAGCCCAATAAACATTCAAGGCGATAGTTTATTAAAGCTTATAGAAGGCCTAAGGCCTAGAGGCGGCTTAAGGCCCAATATTGTAAACCGTTGTATGTAAGGAAAGACTTGTAAGGAAAGGCATGTAAAAGAGGTCACCAAGCCGGACACGCTGTATGAGCCGGCCGGGACTCTGTAGGCCACCAGGCGTCAACCCGTGTATATGAGGGGACGGCCCGGTGGTGGCTTACGGCAAGAAAGAGGAGATCGATAACCAAGCTGGCGAACTAGCCTCTTGGTGATCGAAACCCCAGCAATATCAACACAATTAGACGCAGGCTTTTACCTTCATCGTAAGGGGCCGAACTAGTATAAAACCTCTCGTGTCCTTTGTCCCGATTAACCCCTTTAAGCTTCCTAGTTGCGATGGCCCTATGACTAAGTCCTTTTGCTAGGACATCTGGCGTGACAATTCCACGACAGTTGGCGCCCACCGTGGGGCCAGCGCATGATGGATTTGAGTTCTTAAAGGGCAACTTCGAAGGGCTCAAGGGATACGCTGTGGGCTGGATGACCAAGAGTCGTCGCGGCAAGCTCTACATTGACGATGAAGGCTGGGGCCCCGAGGCCGGCTTAATAGAGTATGGGTACCGGGTCCCCTTCAGCGGAATTCATGTCTTCATCGGCCAGATCGGTGAATCGGGCCCTGAGCCAGACGTCTGCACCAACATCATCGAGACGGCTCAGCTCGCGAGGCCCGCCCTAGCCTGACCTGCTAAAAAGCGTGCTTTTGTGGGTTGCATCCATGGAGGTGATTACTCGGAAGAGTCAGTGGATGGCGGTGAGATAGCCATCTGTTCCGACGCTACATCATCAACAGGCGAGACAAAGTCTTTGTATCAACTGCAGGATGGCATGCTTGGGGGCTGTTCCGATGGCAGCAGTATTCCGGACCCATTTGAGCCGCCGAATCGAGCCAGAGTCTTCATGGCAGGCACCCAGCCTGGGCATAACTCCACAGCTGCAGCAGCAACAACCATCGGGCCGGCAGCGGCCGGGTCAGGAGACCCCGCGCGCACCCCGGCTCAGATACTAATGGATCTCACGGATAAGCTGATAGCTCTGTTGACTGTCATGGTGAAGCCGGCGGATAAGGTTCAACATGACGCGGAGGTTGCGCGGGTACGAGAAGAGATGGTACAAGCCAAAGACAACTTAGCAGCAGAAGAAGTTGATACGTCTCCAACGTATCTATAATTTTTGATTGCTCCATGCTATATTATCTACTGTTTTGGACATTATTGGGCTTTATTATCCACTTCTATATTATTTTTGGAACTACCCTATTAACCAGAGGCCTAGCCCAGAATTGCTGTTTTTTGCCCATTTTAGGGTTTCGAAGAAAAGGAATATCAAACGGAGTCCAAACGGAATGAAACCTTCGGGAACGTGATTTTCTCACCGAATACAACTCAGGAGACTTGGACCCTACATCAAGCCAATTAACAGGAGGCCACGAGGTAGGGGGGCGCGCCTGCCCCCCCAGGCGCGCCCTCCACCCTCGTGGGCCCCCTGTTGCTCCACTGATGTACTTCTTCCTCCTATATATACCCACGTACCCCCAAACGATCAGAGATGGAGCCAAAAACCTAATTCCACCGCCGCAACTTTCTGTATCCACGAGATCCCATCTTGGGGCCTGTTCCGGAGCTCCGCCGGAGGGGGCATCGATCATGAAGGGCTTCTACATCATCATCCAAGCCCCTCCGATGAAGTGTGAGTAGTTTACTTCAGACGTACGGGTCCATAGTTAGTCGCTAGATGGCTTCTTCTCTCTTTTTGGATCTCAATACAATGTTCTCCCCCTCTCTCATGAAGATCTATTCGATGTAATCTTCTTTTTGCGGTGTGTTTTTTGAGACCGATGAATTGTGGGTTTATCATCCAGTCTATCTATAAATAAGATTTGAATCTTCTCTGAATTCTTTTATGTATGATTGGTTATCTTTGCAAGTCTCTTCGAATTATCAGTTTGGTTTGGCCTACTAGATTGGTTTTTCTTGCCATGGGAGAAGTGCTTAGCTTTGGGTTTGATTTTGCGATGTCCTTTCCCAGTGACAGAAGGGGCAGCAAGGCACATATTGTATTGTTGCCATCGAGGATAACAAGATGGTTTTTTTATCATATTGCATGAAACTATCCCTCTACATCATGTCATCTTGCTTAAGGCGTTACTCTGTTTTTAACTTAATACTCTAGATGCATGCTGGATAGCGGTCGATGAGTGGAGTAATAGTGGTAGATGCAGGAAGGAGTCGGTCTACTTGTCTCGGACGTGATGCATATATACATGATCATACCTAGATATTCTCGTAACTATGCTCAATTCTGCCAATTGCTCAATAGTAATTTGTTCACCGACCGTAGAATACTTATGCTCTCGAGAGAAGCCACTAGTGAAACATATGGCCCCCGGGTCTCTTTCTCATCATATCAATCTTCATCACTTTATTATTGCTTTGCTTTTTTTACTTTGCCATTTACTTTTCACTTTGCATCTCTATACCAAAAATACCAAAAATATTATTTATCATCTCTATCAGATCTCACTTTCATAAGTGACCGTGAAGGGATTGACAACCCCTAAGAGCGTTGGTTGCGTTGAGCTATTGTTTTTGTGTAGGTACGAGGGACTCATGCGTAGCCTCCTACTGGATTGATACCTTGGTTCTCAAAGACTGAGGGAAATACTTACGCTACTTTGCTGCATCATCCTCTCCTCTTTGGGGAAATCCAACGCAATGCTCAAGAGGTAGCAGAAGTCAGGATGGCCATGGAACGGGCAGCGTTGGACGCCCGTGCTCAGCAGCTTCAAGCAGAGACCTTCCGGCTGTCAGTGGGTCTGAATGCGTCAAACGAGGTCATGAGGTGAAGGCATCAGAAAACTCAGTCACGACTACCTCTGACGCTCGATCCTAGGAACCTTTTTCATACTCCCGGGGCCGGGGCAAGTAACCCGCCGGAGGCAAATCGGATCACGACGCCCGGAGCACCGGTTCAACCGCGGACCATGGAGCCACTTCGCATGTACACCGCTCCGCCTCATTGTACACCAACACCACCCGGTCACTTCTCTAATCCTTTGGAAAACCTCATTGCTGCGTGGCCCATTTGGCGGCTCTCCCGATGGAAGGTGACTCCCCGACAGCAATCGAAACACGCAGGGTGAGAGAACTTCTCCAGACGGCTCTGGCGCAGCAGAACGCATACTCTTACAGCCAAGACAAAATCCATTCAACCCCTCCCCCGAGCCGGAGCCCGAGCTACAGCAGGCATATGGACTCAGCTGATATGTCAACCAATGCTCAGCGCCGCAACCAGCTGCGCAGGCATGAGCCGGTACATGTCGGAGCCCTTAACTTAGCGGATCAGGAGAGGATCCGACAAGAAGCTGAGCGTGAGGTTCAACTGGCAGCAGAGCAGGCGGCTCATCAGACGTTTCCGGCTTATCCAGCAGCCTCGGTTGAGACAGGAGTGGCCACAAGAACCGGAGGTGTCCCTTTCCTGGTGCCGGCCATACGTAATGAGCGTTTGCCAAAGGACTTCAAGGGGCCTCATAAGGTTCCTAATTACACGGCTGACTTGCAGCCTGGGGCCTGGATTGAGAGTTATGAGATGGCAATGGAGCTGTTGGAGGTCAGCGACGCGGCAATGGCTAAGTATTTCACTATGATGTTGGACAGAACAACTCGTACTTGGCTAAAAGGATTGCCCCCCAATTCCATCGGCTCATGGGCAGAGTTAAAGGCCCGATTCATTCAGAACTTCAAGGACACATGCAAACAACCAATGTCAATCGTGGACCTACCTAATTGTAAACAAGAGGAAGGTGAGTGATACGTCTCCAACGTATCTATAATTTTTGATTGCTCCATGCTATATTATCTACTGTTTTGGACTATATTGGGCTTTATTTTCCACTTTTATATTATTTTTGGGACTAACCTATTAACTAGAGGCCCAACCCAGAATTGCTGTTTTTGCCTATTTTAGTGTTTCAGAGAAACAGAATATCAAACGGAGTCCAAACGGAATGAAACCTTCGGAAACGTGATTTTCTCATCAGATAAGATCCAGGAGACTTGGACCCTCCGTCAAGAAAGCCACGAGGCGGCCACGAGGGTGGAGGGCGCCCCCTAGGGCGCGCCCCTGCCTCGCGGGCCCCTCGAAGCTCCACCGATGTACTACTTCCTCCTATATATACCTACGTACCCCCAAACGATCGAGGACGGAGCCAAAAACCTAATTCCACTGCTGCAACTTTCTGTATCCACGAGATCCCATCTTGGGGCCTGTTCCGGAGCTCTGCCGGAGGGGGCATCGATCACGGAGGGCTTCTACATCATCATCCAAGCCCCTCCGATGAAGTGTGAGTAGTTTACTTCAGACCTATGGTTCCATAGTTAGTAGCTAGATGGCTTCTTCTCTCTTTTTGGATCTCAATACAATGTTCTCCCCCTCTCTTGTGGAGATCTATTCGATGTAATCTTCTTTTGCGGTGTGTTTGTTGAGACCGATGAATTGTGGGTTTATGATCAAGTCTATCTATGAATGATATTTGAATCTTCTCTGAATTCTTTTATGTATGATTGGTTATCTTTGCAAGTCTCTTCGAATTATCAGTTTGGTTTGGCCTACTAGATTGGTTTTTCTTGCCATGGGAGAAGTGCTTAGCTTTGGGTTCGATCTTGCGGTGTCCTTTCCCAGTGACAGAAGGGGCAACAAGGCACGTATTGTATCGTTGCCATCGAGGATAACAAGATGGTTTTTTTTTATCATATTGCATGAAACTATCCCTCTACATCATGTCATCTTGCTTAAGGCGTTACTCTGTTTTTAACTTAATGCTCTAGATGCATGCTGGATAGCGGTCGATGAGTGGAGTAATAGTAGTAGATGCAGACAGGAGTCGGTCTACTTGTCTCGGACGTGATGCCTATATACATGATCATACCTAGATATTCTCATAACTATTCTCAATTCTGTCAATTTCTCAACAGTAATTTGTTCACCCACCGTAGAATACTTATGCGCTTGAGAGAAGCCACTAGTGAAACCTATGCCCCCCGGGTCTATTTATCATCATATCAATCTCCATCACTTTATTATTGCTTTGCTTTTACTGTTTACTTTGCATCTCTATACCAAAAATACCAAAAATATTATTTATCATCTCTATCAGATCTCACTTTCGTAAGTGACCGTGAAGGGATTGACAACCCCTAAGCGCGTTGGTTGCGTTGAGCTATTGTTTTTGTGTAGGTACGAGGGACTCGCGCGTAGCCTCCTACTGGATTGATACCTTGGTTCTCAAAAACTGAGGGAAATACTTACGCTACTTTGGTGCATCATCCTCTCCTCTTCGGGGAAATACAACACACTGCTCAAGAGGTAGCAAGAAGAATTTCTGGCGCCGTTGCTGGGGAGTTTGCGCAAAAGTCAACATACCAAGTACCCATCACAATCCCTATCTCCCGCATTACATTATTTGCCATTTGCCTCTCGTTTTCCTCTCCCCCACTTCAACCTTGCCGTTTTATTTGCCCTCTCTCTCTATCCTCCCTCTCTCTCTCTATTTGCCTCTTTTGCCCGTTTGCTTTTTGTTTGCTCGTGTGTTGGATTGCTTGTTTGTCGCGATGGCTCAAGATAATACTAAATTGTGTGACTTCACCAATACCAACAACAATGATTTTATTAGCACTCCGATTGCTCCTCTTACCGATGCTGAATCTTGTGAAATTAATGCTGCTTTGCTGAATCTTGTCATGAAAGATCCTTTCTCTGGCCTTCCTAGTGAAGATGCCGCTACCCATCTTAATAGCTTCGTTGATTTGTGTGACATGCAAAAGAAGAAAGATGTCGATAATGATATTGTTAAATTGAAGCCATTTCCTTTTTCGCTTAGAGATCGTGCTAAAGCTTGGTTTTCATCTTTGCCTAAAAATAGTATTGATTCATGGAACAAGTGCAAAGATGCTTTTATCTCTAAGTATTTTCCTCCCACTAAGATCATCTCTCTTAGAAACGATATTATGAATTTTAAACAACTTGATCATGAACATGTTGCACAAGCTTGGGAGAGAATGAAATTAATGATACGTAATTGCCCTACTCATGGTTTGAATTTGTGGATGATTATACAAAATTTTTATGCCGGATTGAATTTTGCTTCTAGAAATCTTTTAGATTCGGCCGCGGGAGGCACTTTTATGGAAATCACTTTAGGAGATGCTACTAAACTCCTAGATAATATTATGGTTAATTATTATCAATGGCATACTGAAAGATCTACTAATAAAAAGGTGCATGCGATAGAAGAAATTAATATTTTGAGTGGAAAGATGGATGAACTTATGAAATTATTTGCTAATAAGAGTGTTTCTTCTGATCCTAATGATATTCCCTTGTCTACTTTGATTGAGAATAATAATGAATCTATGGATGTGAATTTTGTTGGTAGGAACAATTTTGGTAACAACGTGTATAGAGAAAATTTCAATCCTAGGCCTTATCCTAGTAATCCCTCTAATAATTATGGTAATTCCTACAACAATTCTTATGGAAATTATAATAAGATGCCCTCTGATTTTAAATCTAATATTAAAGAATTTATTTCTTCGCAAAAGAATTTTAATGCTATGATTGAAGAAAAATTGCTCAAGACTGACGATTTGGCTAGGAACATTGATAGAATTTCTCTTGATGTTGATTATTTAAAGCTTAGATCTATTCCTCCTAAACATGGTATCAATGAGTCTCTCAAAGCCATGAGAATTTCCATTGATGAGTGCAAGGAAAGAACCGCTAGGATGCGTGCTATGAAAGATGCCTTTATTAAAGCATGTTCTTCTAGTTCCTATGAAAATAATGATGAAGATCTAAAAGTTATTGATGTGTCCCCTATTAAATCTTTGTTTTGCAATCTGAATCTTGATAATGATGGGACTGAATATGATCCACCTTTACCTAGAAGGCGTTCCAATAATTCTGAATCTTTTGATCTTGATGCTAAATTTGATAAAAGTGGGATTAAAAGAAATAAAACCCTAGATGATGCTAAACCCACTACATTGGATTTCAAGGAATTTAATTATTAAAATTGCTCTTTAATTTATTGTATTTCCTTGTTGCAATCCTTGCTAAAATCTCCTCATGCTAATAGTCAAAATAAAGCCTTTACCGAACATATCGTTGATGCCTTGATGCAATCTTATGAAGAAAAACTTGAGTTGAAAGTTTCTATCCCTAGAAAACTTTATGATGAGTGGGAACCTACTATTAAAATTAAAATTAAAATTATGAGTTGTATGATTTGTGTGATTTGGGTGCTAGTGTCTCTACTATTCCCAAAACTTTGTGTGATTTGCTAGATTTCCGTGATTTTGATGATTGCTCTCTAAACTTGAATCTTGCGGATTCCACTATTAAGAAACCTATGGGAAGAATTAATGATGTTCTTATTGTTGCAAATAGGAATAATGTGCCCGTAGATTTTATCGTTCTTGATATAGATTGCAATCCTTCTTGCCCTATTATTCTCGGTAGACCTTTCCTTAGAACAGTTGGTGCAATTATTGATATGAAGGAAGGGAATATTAGATTTAAATCTCCATTAAAAAAGGGCATGTAACACTTTCCTATAAAGAAAATAAAATTACCATATGAATCTATCATGAGATCCACTTATGGATTGCCTACCAAAGATGGCAATACCTAGATCTATTCTTGCTTGTAATGCCTAGCTAGGGGCGTTAAACGATAGCGCTTGTTGGGAGGCAACCCAATTTTATTTTTATTACTTGCTTTTTGATCCTGTTTATTAATAAATAAATTATCTAGACTCTGTTTTGGTTGTGTTTTTTGTGTTTAATTAGTGTTTGTGCCAAGTAGAACCGTTGGGAAGACTTGGGGAAAGTCTTGTTGAACTAGCTGTAAAAACCAGAAACTTTAGCGCTCACGAGAACTGCTGTCATTTTTATTTGGAAAGTGATATTTAGTTAATTATTTTTGAAGATGATTAATAGATAAATTACTCACGTCCAGAAATTTATTTTAGAATTTTTGGGGTTCCAGATCTTGCGCTAGCTACAGGTTACTACAGACTGTTATGTTTTTGACAGATTCTGTTTTTCGTGTGTTGTTTGCTTATTTTGATGAATCTATGGCTAGTAAAATAGTTTATAATCCATATAGAAGTTGTAATATAGTAGGTTTAACACCAATATAAATAAATAATGAGTTCATTACAGTACCTTGAAGTGGTCTTTTGTTTTCTTTCGCTAACGGAGCTCACGAGATTTTCTACTTTAAGTTTTGTGTTGTGAAGTTTTCAAGTTTTGGGTAAAGATTTGATGGATTATGGAACAAGGAGTGGCAAGAGACTAATCTTGGGGATGCCCATGGCACCCCCAAGATAATCTAAGGACACCTAAAAGCCAAAGCTTGGGGATGCCCCGGAAGGCATCCCCTCTTTCGTCTACTTCTATCGGTAACTTTACTTGGAGCTATATTTTTATTCACCACATGATATGTGTTTTGCTTGGAGCGTCTTTTATGATTTGAGTCTTTGCTTGTTAGTCTAGAACAATCATCCTTTATGTACACACCTTTTGAGAGAGCCATACATGATTTGGAATTCGATAGAATACTTTATGTGCTTCACTTATATCTTTTGAGCTTTATAGTTTTGCTCTAGTGCTTCACTTATATCTTTTAGAGCACGGTGGTGGATTTGTTTTATAGAAACTATTGATCTCTCCTTCTTCACTTAGATTATTTTGAGAGTCTTAATAACATGGTAATTTGCTTAAAATCCTAATATGCTTGGTATGCAAGATTAATAATAAAACTTTCATATGAGTGTGTTGAATACTAAGAAAAGTATGAAACAATTTCTTGGCTTGTCATTGGGGTTGTGCATGATGAGAGCATTCTTGTGTGACGAAAATGAAACATGACTAAACTATATGATTTTGTAGGGATGAACTTTCTTTGGCCATGTTATTTTGAGAAGACATAATTGCTTAGTTAGTATGCTTGAAGTATTATCATTTTTATGTCAATATGAACTTTTGTCTTGAATCTTTCAGATCTAAATATTCATACGACAATTAAGAAGAATTACATTAAAATTATGCCAAGTAGCACTCTGCATCAAAAATTCTCTTTTTATCATTTACCTACTCGAGGACGAGCAGGAATTAAGCTTGGGGACGCTTGATACGTCTCGAACGTATCTATAATTTTTGATTGCTCCATGCTATATTATTTACTGTTTTGGACTATATTAGGATTTATTTTCCACTTTTATATTATTTTTGGGACTAACCTATTAACCGGAGGCCTAGCCCAGAATTGCTGTTTTTTGCCTATTTCAGTCTTTCGGAGAAACAAAATATCAAACGGAGTCCAAACAGAATGAAACCTTCGGAAACATGATTTTCTCATCAGATAAGATCCAGGAGACTTGGACCCTCCGTCAAGAAAGCCACGAGGCGACCATGAGGGTGGAGGGCGTGCCCTCCTAGGGCGCGCCCCCTGCCTCGTGGGCCCCTCGAAGCTCCACCGACGTAATTCTTCCTCCTATATATACGTATGTACCCCCAAACGATCGGGGATGGAGCCAAAAACCTGATTCCACCGCCACAACTTTCTGTATCCACGAGATCCCATCTTGGGGCCTGTTCCGGAGCTTCGCCAGAGGGGGCATCGATCATGGAGGGCTTCTACATCATCATCCAAGCCCCTCCGATGAAGTGTGAGTAGTTTATTTCAGACCTACGGGTCCATAGTTAGTAGCTAGATGTCTTCTTCTCTCTTTTTGGATCTCAATACAATGTTCTCCCCTCTCTTGTGGAGATCTATTCGATGTAATCTTCTTTTTGCGGTGTGTTTGTTGAGACTGATGAATTGTGGGTTTATGATCAAGTCTATCTATGAATAATATTTGAATCTTCTCTGAATTCTTTTATGTATGATTGGTTATCTTTGCAAGTCTCTTCGCATTATTAGTTTGGTTTGGCCTACTAGATTGGTTTTTCTTGCCATGGGAGAAGTGCTTAGCTTTGGGTTCGATCTTGCAGTGTCCTTTCCCAGTGACAGAAGGGGCAGCAAGGCACGTATTGTATAGTTGCCATCGAGGATAACAAGATGGGGGTTTTATCATATTGCATGAAACTATCCCTCTACATCATGTCATCTTGCTTAAGGCATTACTCTGTTTTTAACTTAATACTCTAGATGCCTGCTGGATAGCGGTCGATGAGTGGAGTAATAGTAGGAGATGTAGGCAGGAGTCGGTCTACTTGTCTCGGACGTGATGCCTATATACATGATCATACCTAGATATTCTCATAACTATGCTCAATTCTGTCAATTGCTCAACAGTAATTTGTTCACCCACCGTAGAATACTTGTGCTCTTGAGAGAAGCCACTAGTGAAAACTATGGCCCCCGGGTCTCTTTCTCATCATATCAATCTCCATCACTTTATTATTGCTTTGCTTTTACTTTGCTTTTACTTTTTACTTTGCATCTCTATACCAAAAGTACCAAAAATATTATTTATCATCTCTATCAGATCTTACTTTCATAAGTGACCGTGAAGGGATTGACAACCCCTAAGCGCGTTGGCTGCGTTGAGCTATTGTTTTTGTGTAGGTACGAGGGACTCGCGCGTAGCCTCCTACTGGATTGATACCTTGGTTCTCAAAAACTGAGGGAAATACTTATGCTACTTTGCTGCATCATCCTCTCCTCTTCGGTAGCAGTGAGTCCACAACCCATTGGGTGCGCCGGGTCAAGGAGATAATTCATTCATCCGATAAGATGGATGCCGGCTCAACAGTCTTAACGTTGGAGAAAAATTGCCACTTTGAACCTCTGAAGCAGAAGTTGGGGCGACTCAAGCGTGACTGCAATGACATGGGCCAATTGATGGCGGCTCTCGTCAAGTATGCTGATTCTGATAGTACCAAGGACCCTGTGTCTGATGAAGAAAAGACAGGGAAGGGAAAGAAGAACGGCAACGACAAGGGTCACCAGCATAACCCGGCAAATCATAGAGGTAATAAATGTAAGACTGACGAATTTGTGGCTAACACCAATGCGCAGGGCAACAATCAATGGCGCAAGGGTAGGCAACCCCCTCGGTCGGGCGGGTCAGGTCCCACCCTTGAGCAACTATTGAATGAACCTTGTCCAAGACACGACACCCGGGAGAACCAGCCACCCATCTGTGGAAGGACTGTACAATCATGAAGGCATTTAAAAATTCAAATGTATTCGATGGAAGTCACGGCCCTGGCGCTGGTTCAGGTGGAGGCGGTTTTCATGGCCCAGGCGCCGGTTCAAGTGGAGGCGGTTTTCACGGTCAGGGCCATACGGGTAACCAGGGAGGCTATAATCCACAACCCGGCCAAGGTAATCGGCAGCAACAGTCCGGATATCAGAGCAATCCAAAACAGTTGAATAGTGGGCAGTATCATGTATTTACCACTAGCTTGTGCAAACGGGGCCAGAAGCTGCACAAGAGGGCTGTCAATGCCGTTGAGCCGGAGATTCCACGTTACTTACGGTGGTCAGAACAACCTATTGTGTGGAGCAGAGAGGATCATCCTCCCCGGGCTGATAATCCGAGTCACTTGGCCTTGGTAGTAGTGCCTCAGGTTGGTGGATATAAATTCACTAAAGTGCTCATGGATGGAGGAAGTAGCATCAACATCCTCTACTATGAGACGTTTCGTCGGATGGGGTTGACTGATAAGAGTCTTAAGCAATCCAACACTGTTTTTTACGGTGTGGTACCTGGCAAGTCGGCATACCTAGTTGGTAAGATCGAACTGGAAGTAGCCTTTGGGGATGAATATGATTCCAGAGCGGAGAAATTAACCTTTGAGGTGGTTAAGATCAAAAGCCCATATCATGCTCTATTTGGACGGCCGGCTTATGCCAAGTTCATGGCTCGGCCGTGTTATGTGTATTTGCAGCTCAAGATGCCGGGTTATAAGGCGACCATTACAGTACATGGAAGCCAGAAAATAGCCCTGGAGTGTGAAGAAGGACATGCTGCATATGCTGAGTCTGTTTGTGCAACAGAGGAGTTAAAATTTTATAAGGATAATGTTGACTTGCCAAACATGACGTCTTTAAAGAAGCCGACAATGGAGCATGAACCGGTGTTGAAATTCAAGTCAGCTGATGACACCAAGACAGTTGATTTTGTGCTCGGTGACTCATCCAAGCAGTTCATCATCAGTGCCAACTTGGATCCAAAATAGGAAAGCGCGCTCATCGAGTTCATCCGTGAGAACCGGGACATCTTTGCATGGAAACCTACTGACATGCCGGGTGTCCCGAGAGAACTCCTGAGCACACTCTCAATATTGATCCAAAGTTTAAGCCGGTCAGGCAATTTCTCCGACGGTTCAATGAGGAAAGGCGCAAGGCCATTGGAGAAGAGGTGGCCCGGCTCTTGGCGGCCGGGTTCATTGTGGAAGTCTTTCACCCAGAGTGGTTGGCCAACCCGGTGCTTGTACTAAAAAAGAATGGCACCTGGCGTATGTGTGTGGATTA
Organism: Triticum urartu; assembly: GCF_003073215.2. Taxonomy (NCBI): domain Eukaryota; kingdom Viridiplantae; phylum Streptophyta; class Magnoliopsida; order Poales; family Poaceae; genus Triticum; species Triticum urartu. Next base: position 564,292,414 of record NC_053025.1, read on the forward strand.
CACCGATTTAAACAAAGCTTGTCCAGCTAACCCTTTTGCTCTCCCCCGTATTGATCAGATCATTGATGCTACGACGGGTTACACGCGTTTGAGTTTTCTAGATGCTTATTCAGGTTATCATCAGATCAAGATGGCAGTCAAGGACCAGGAGAAGACAGCTTTCATCACTCCGTTTGGAGCCTTCTGCTATGTGTCTATGCCTTTCGGGCTTAAGAGTGCCCAGGCAACTTATCAACGGTGTATGCGGAATTGCCTTCACAATCAGATTGGGCGTAATGTTCATGCTTATGTGGATGATATAGTGGTAAAGTCCAGGAAAGAGGAAACCTTGGTCACAGATCTGAAAGAGACCTTTGATAACCTCCGGGTCTACAAAATGATGCTCAACCCGGCCAAGTGTGTTTTTGGAGTCCCAGCTCGCAAGCTCTTGGGTTTTTTGGTGTCTAACCGAGGTATTGAAGCCAACCCGGAGAAAATTAAGGCAACCACAGCCCTGGCCAAACCAACATGCATCAATGACGTTCAACGGCTGGCGGGTCGTGTTGCTGCTTTGAGCCGGTTCATAAGCCGGTAAGGGGAGAAGGCGATGCCTTTGTATCAGATGATGAAGAAAACAGATGATTTCATTTGGAGCGATGCTGCGAACTTTGCTTTTGAGGATATGAAGAAACAACTTATTGAGCCGCCGGTTCTTGCTGCTCCGGTTGAGAAAGAGCCGCTATTGTTATACGTAGCCGCTAACTCACGGGCTGTTAGTGTGGCAATTGTGGTGGAGCGCAAGGAGGTTGGCAAGGAACATCCGGTTCAACGGCCGGTTTACTACGTCAGTGAGGTGCTGATTGAATCTAAACAAAGATATCCACATTGGCAGAAGCTCATGTACGGGGTGTTCATGGCAAGCCGGAACTCAAACATTACTTTCAGGGTCACCCGGTCACTGTGGTTAGCTCTGCGCCTTTGGGAGACATCATCCAGAATAGAGAGGCTACTGCACGAGTCGCCAAGTGGGCCATTGAACTTGGGTCTCATGGGTTGAAGTATGTGCCACGTACTCGATCAAGTCTCAAGCACTGGTTGACTTTATTAATGACTGGACAGAGATGCAGATGCCAGAAGAGAAACCAGACAACATGTATTGGACTATTCATTTTGATGGGTCCAGACAGTTGGAAGGCTCGGGGGCTGGAGTTGTTTTAACCTCCCCTCGAGGTGACAAGTGTTGTTATGTGCTGCGTTTGATGTTTCCTTGTACTAACAACGTAGCAGAATATGAAGCTTTGCTCCATGGTCTCCGAATGGCGAAAGAAATGAGCCTAAGCCGGGTCCGGTGCCTTGGCGACTCAGATTTGGTGGCTCAACAGGTGTCAGGCAAGTGGGATTCCAAGGACCCTCTGATGGAGGCTTATCGCCGTGAAGTTGATACTGTTGCAGGACATTTTAAAGGTTATCAGGTAGAACACATTAACCGTAGGAAGAACGAAGCGGCCGATGCTTTAAGCCGGTTGGGATCTCAGCGTAAGCCGGTGCCACCTAACACCTATTTGGATGTTTTGCATAACCCGTCTGTTAAGTTGCCTACAGAAGAAGATCTGGCCATTCCTGACCCGGAGGCACAGTTGGTGGCGGCTCTTCACGTCATCCCAGATTGGACATTGCCGTTCTTGGCTTACATGACCCGGGGCGAGTTGCCAGCGGATGAGACCCTGGCCCGGCAGATAACCCAGCGGTCTAAGTCAATGACGATTTCTGACAGAGAATTATACCATCGCAGCATCTCCGGAGCATTTCAGCGGTGTGTTTCTCCTGAAGAAGGCCAAGCAATACTTCGTGAGATCCATGAAGGCGATTGTGGTCATCATGCCGGGTCAAAATCTCTTGTGGCCAAAGCTTTTCGCCATGGTTTTTACTAGTTAATGGCTCATGCTGATGCAGAAGATCTGGTCAGTAGGTGTGATGGATGTCAAAAATTTGCACGGCGAGCACATGTGCCGGATCAAGAGTTGCGGATGATTCCAATCACCTGGCCGTTTGCGGTCTGGGGGCTTGACATGGTTGGACCTTTCAAAAGGTCAAAGGATAAAAAGACACATCTTTTAATGGCAGTTGACAAATTCACAAAGTGGGTTGAGGCAGAGCTAGTAAGTAAGTGTGATGCGGCCACAGCGGTTCAGTTCATGAAAAAGGTGATTTTTCGTTTTGGTTTTCCACACAACATTATCACTGACAATGGCACTAATCTATCCCAAGGGGCTATGGAGGAGTTTTGTAAACGTGAGCATATCCGGCTTGATGCTTCTTCTGTAGCTCATCCTCAATCCAATGGTCAAGCTGAGAGAGTAAATCAGGAAATCTTAAAAGGTCTCAAGCCCCAGCTTATGGTTCCCTTGCAGCAAACGCCGGGTTGTTGGGTAGAGGAGTTACCCTCGGTGTTGTGGAGTATCAACACCACTCCTAAGAGGTCTACAGGTTATACACCTTTCTTCATGGTTTATGGAGCGGAAGTAGTGTTGCCTAGTGACATCCATCATGACTCGCCCCGTGTGGCAGCTTATGTTGAAGCTAATAACGAGCAAGCCAGACAGGATGCACTTGACTTGTTGGATGAGGAAAGAGACTTAGCAGCAGCTCGATCAGCAATTTATCAACAGGACCTGCGCCGTTATCACAACTGCCGGGTTAAGTCCAGGACTTTTCAAGAAGGTGACCTGGTGCTCCGGATCATCCAGGATCTGTCAGATGCACACAAGCTACCCCCGCCTTGGGAAGGACCCTTTGTGGTTAGCAAGAACTTAAACAATGGGTCATATTACCTCATTGATGTTCGAGAGCACAAAGACTCACGTAAGTCGGAGGAGGAGACCCGCCGGCCATGGAACATTGCTCAACTTCGGCCATACTACACCTGAGCCACCGGCTCTCATCATGTACATACTTTGATGTTGTATATACTATGATAAGTAATAAAGCAGGACCTCGGTCTCTTTCCTTTTCATAGATTACATATCTTTACAATCTTTTATTTACTATGACTATTAAGGAGCTGATCATATCTGAATCAAGTCTAACCTTTTTGGTCCGGCTTATGATCGTATTCGAATCTAGCTGTAAAATATCATGGTCACTTGGGGGCTTCCTGTTCAAACATAGGTCGTATTCGAACCAAAGAGAACATAGCTGTCGTAACCCTCTTGATCGGCTCAAAAGCCAAACTCACTAGGGGGATTCTTGATCGTATTGGAATCATAGCTTAACCCCTTTTGGGTCCAACTTGGATCGTATTTGAATCGGGGTCATTAAAAACCTCTCAAGGTCATTTGGGGGCTTACTATTCAAACATAGGTCGTATTCGAATCAAAGAGAACATAGTTGTCGGTACCTTCTTGATCGGCACAACTCCAAAGCCACTGGGGGCTATATGGTCGTATTCGAATCTTAGCTTAACCCCTTTGGTCCGGTTTACTGATCGTATTCGAATCAGAAACCCCCAACTTTTAACTACAAGGTTAAGTTATATTGATTATTAACTGTTATTTTTCTTATTTGTTTTATTAGTCTTTTATTGTCTCAATTTTAAAACAAGTCAGCACGGTCTTTTCACCAGCTTAACTATTTGACAATAAACTGCCAAGGCATTAAAGTCATCAGTCATACAGAAGTATTGACTTCTCAAAAGGTTTGGATCATCAACCTCATCACCCGGATCACATAAACCGGTGGTCCAGAGGTAAAAAATAATAAAAAATACAATTTTGACTGTTATTTGAAGAACAGTTGTTTCCTATATTAATCAAAGGTTGTTTCAACCTTGGATATTTTCACATCTGTTTTCTGTTTTTCCTCTATTATAATAAAATATTGGTTATAAACAAGGTGTTCTGACCCGTTCGGTACTAAACCGCCAAGCCAGTTTTTTCCCTTTTTATCTACATGAACAGAGCTGAAGTATTGCAGAGATAACCATAAATATGATGCATATATTAACATCAGAAAGCACAAAGTAACACACGGTGTCTTATGCGCGATGGCATAGGCAAAATAGGCAGTGTTTTCAAAACTAATCTATTACAAGGCTTTTAAAAGCCCATGAAGATGGTCCTCATTCCTCCCTCGCTGGTTCACCGCCTTCTGCTGATTGGAAGCTGGGTTTTGACCAGTCAAAACCGTTCACAGCAATAAATTCTGCTTCTTCATCAATCAAGCCGCCTAGATCAACATCCGGAGCAAATGTATGTTGACGAACCGGCGGGATATGGTCGGTCACCTTGTAGAAGGGAGTCGCCATCTTCTTATTGTCCAAATCAAAACCCAGCTGGTATTTATCGATAATTGTTTCATCTCCGAGAATGGTAGCCTGAGGTCGCACCTCCCTCACGCAACCAACGAAGTCATCCTGTTCAAACAGAGACCCGTCCTCCTTTACCGTGGGGTACCCTCTACCTACATCCGCTAGGTCTAGATCTGGCACCCAAGCCTTGGAGCGGCTCAGGGCAGTCAAAGCTCCGGCTCTGGCATAGGATCGCTTGACTTCTTGGAACCTGGCGGGTAAGATTGACAGGTTTTTTAAGACATCACTGAGCCGGTTGGGTCCTTGATTGGCAAGAGAGATAGCGTCAAGTGCCCGTTGTGCCCCAATGTACAATTGCTCCACTAAGGTATACACCGCCTTCAGTTTAGTCACGTTGTCTTGGCTCAAATTCTTGCTTCGTGGGCCTGCACATGTTTTGTAAACAAAGGGTCAGCTAGCGGTTTGTATTCCGGGTCAAAAGAAGGTAAAAAAGGTCAGTACAGATGGCTTACCAAAGATGGCAGACACCATTTGAGATACCCGGTCCTTTAAGCCGGTCAGGTCCGTAGTAACCTCCTCAAGAGCTGCTTCAGCTTTTTCGGCGCGTTGTGTCAGCAGCATTTTCTCTTCAGCCCAGGTTTTCTTCTTGGCGGTCAAACTGGTTCTCAATTTCTCCGTCTCAGCAAGACTTAATTGCAGTTTGGAGTCAGCAGACTTGATTTCTGCCTCCTAATCCGCCAGCCGGGTCTTCACATCAGTTATTGCAAACTCAGTTCAGATAAGGCATTCTACAAAACATACACATGTGTGTGAAGGTTTCAATTAAAGTTCAAGAGTCAAGATTCAAGTCTCAAGTACTTTGCACTGCAAAACCACTTGACACTTGGGGGCTAATGTATGCCAAAACAAATTCTTATGACTCTACTATACTTCAAGTCCCAAGTACTTTACAAAGTAACATCACTTGGCACTTGGGGGCTAATGTATGATGTTCAGCAAGTATCTCAAGGTTAAGCCGGACTACAATATTTGTTGAGTTCGGCACAAGATAGTTATGAAATTCAAAGTACCGACTCATTTATGGTCAAGTGAACCGGCCCTTGGGGACTACCGGTGAAGTTTATTCTATTTTATTGGACTCCATAAATATCTAAAGGTAAAGCTTTAGCCTATATCATAAGTCTACAGATCATTCAAGGTTTTATCATAATATGAAGACTTGGGGGTTGGCAGAATATGAGTAAGCCGGAAGAGCATACCTCATACTTCAGCTGCAACTGCTTGACCATTTCGATTTCTGAGTCACGACTGGAGTGCACATGGCTCAGATAGCCGGACAATATGTCGTTGGCGTTCAGATGGCTATAATGAGAAATGTCAAAACGCATGTTTTGTCTCTCCAAAGCCTCTTGTTTAGCCGTGTGACAAGCCAACACGGTGGGATTTCCCGGCTCAACAAAGCGGCTTCCAGTGATCAGAACATCCTGAGCAGACAGCGATGGCGGGTTGGCTGAGCTGGATGGACCAGTAGCAGAGGGATTAATGATGGTATCGTCAACTGACGGCTCAGGAGGATCTACTTCAGCATTGACAGCCGGGTCTTCTGGTGCTTCAGCTAATGGAGGAGAAGGTGGCATAGCCGATTCAGGTGCAAGGACTGGTGGGTCTTCCGCCAGCCTAGTCACCTTGGCCTTCTTGGACTTGGCTTGGCCACTAAGAAAGATATTATGAAACAATCAGTATAAAAAAGCAGTTTGAAAGACATGGAGGAAAGATGATTTCTTCCTTACCCAGGGGCAGTCTTAAAGGCCGGGAATTGGGTTTGATATGAGTCGCCAAAAGAGCGGGACACCTCCTGCAAAGATAAAATAAAGTTAGTAATACAAGGGAGAAGATCCATTAATGGAAAGTAAAAGGCGAAGGAATAAACCTCATTCTGGCGCTTTTGAGGGGTTTGTTGAAGAAAAGCAGGAAGTTCATCGATATTCCGGGCCTAACGGAGGCTCTCATGTTGCTGCTTTTTCAAAAGAAAATGAGGGTCCAGATAAGCCAAAGGGTGTGAAAACCTTACTTTCTGGGTTACGACTCAAAGTTTCTGTCTTAGCAAATGGGCTGAGTCGGAGGAAATAGTTACCTCTTCTTCCATGGTCTGACTGGCCCCTGTGTCGTCCTGGCAATGATTAGTGTTAATAAGATTATCAAAAAGTTGGCCAAGGGAGTCAAGGGCTACCTCTGACTCAGAAGTATCATCAAGCTTCATCAGGTCCTCAGCAGTGCTCTTCTTCTTCTTGGACCTCCGGGTCGTCTTCTTGGCGGTTATGGCGGCGGCTCTCGCTTTCTTGGTGGCCTCGTGGTCATATTTGGCTTTCCAAAAATCTGATTTAGCCTATAAAACAAGTAAAACAAGATGAAAGGTCAGGCAGGTATTTAAAACAGCTGAGGAAAATACAAAAGAGAGAGATGAGAGGTTCTTTACCTCTTGTGCCGGGTTAAGTTTGCAGAAGGGGTTTAACCCGACCTTACTGCAGTCTTCATATTTGCCGTTTACCAGAAGAGTTGACATTGCAACAATATATTCTTCGGGTAACTGAACGGAGCTGTAACGAAGAGAATCATTCGGACCTCCACCATATTCATACATCAGTTTGGATCGACGGCTTAGAGGGATAACCCGCCATGAGATCCAGCAACGGGTCAAATCAACCCCGATTAAGCCGTTCCCCAGTAAAGCATTAATCCTTTTGATTGATGGAATCAACTTCTTACGTTTGGTAGCAGTAAGCTTGTCAGGGAGCGCAAATTTGGAGTCAAGACGCTCGGCGCGATAACCCGACAATGGCTTCTCATTTGCTGGTGAAGTGTCTTGACAATAGAACCAAGTCTGATTCCAGTCTTTGCGATGACTCGGCAAGACTATGAGGGGGAAGACGGCGCCCTGTCGGCTTTGAATCGAGATGCCTCCAAGTTCCAAGCTAAGGCCATTGGTGCACTCGTTCTGGCGGTTCAGATAAAAATACTCTCTAAAGAGTTCCACAGTCGGTTCTTCTTGAAGGTAAACCTCACAGAGCACTTGGAAGTTGCAGATATTGGATATGGAATTGGGCCCGATATCTTGAGGGTGGAGGTTGAAAAAATGGAGGACTTCTCTGAAGAACTTTGAGCCGGGTGGGGAAAAACCACGGTTCATGTGTTCAGAAAAGACAATGACTTCACCATCTCTTGGATTGGGCCGTTCCTCGTCTGGGTCAGGTGCACGATAAGACATGACATTCTTCCCTGGAAAAATCCTATGGAGAAGAACTTCTTCAAATTGTCTTCAGTTACTGTTGAGGGAACCCAGTTGCAGACAGTCGGTGCTTTGGATGGCATGTTCAAAAGACGAACTGAAAAGAAAGCAACATGCCGGTTCAATTCAATGACAATGGTACAGGGGAGTAATGGCGGCTTAAGTAAGGGCTAATGTCATATAAGGAAAAGTAAGCCGACAAATAAGCCGCCATGACTACAGACATTTGAGAAAGCAGTTTCGGCTAAGTGTTGAGACAAACAAGTTTCCTAATTGTTGGATATTATTCCAGATCAAATGGCTATTCAAAATGGAAAAAATTCTAGACCTAAAAGTTTTGCACAGATGAGTTTGTGAGTCCTAATGAGGCCTTTATAATGGGAAAAGGGATCTATCAGTGTCAAGAGTAGGTGCCAAACAGCTACCGTACAAACATATATCTCTTTTTGAATCAAGAAGAGGCTGCAGCGGAAGAACTACGAAGAACTAAAATGAACTACGAATAACATGCAGAAAACCTATAAAGTCCTAATGCAGATCTGAGGAGCAAGAAGGGAAACACTTATAGCCACAGATCCTCCGCGGAAAGTCGCTGCCGTTTTCTCGACTGTTTCCGGTCAATGCAGCAGCCAAGGTCAACGGAGGAGAGGTGCTCTCTGACGGCGATGGAGCTCAAGCAGCAGCATAGGTCGCGAGAGGAGGAAGACGAATAAGAGAGGAGAATGAGAAAGACCGGGCGCGTGCCTATTTATAAGGGGATAAGCGAACAGGCGGGCGTGAAAATCGAGGAAGACCCGAATAATGGTTATCCAACTAAACGGACGCCTCGATTCTTGGAAGGCATTAAAGATGAAGATCCGTTGAGAGATGATGTCACAAAAGTTTTTTGTGTTTTCAAGAGATGACGTCATGGCGGGTTACAAAAACTTCTGCGAGGATAAGAAGATGGGTTTTTGTTTAAGTTTTGAATATTGACAAAGAACAAAGTTCAAAGTCAACCTGGGGCCTAATGTTGGGGATGTAGCTATCAGCTATGACCCGCCCAGGAGGGGCTGGGTCAGCCCCAATGGAGGGTCACAAAGGAAGCCCAATAAACATTCAAGGCGATAGTTTATTAAAGCTTATAGAAGGCCTAAGGCCTAGAGGCGGCTTAAGGCCCAATATTGTAAACCGCCGTATGTAAGGAAAGACTTGTAAGAAAAGGCATGTAAAAGAGGTCACCGAGCTGGACACGCTGTATGAGCCGGCCGGGACTCTGTAGGCCACCAGGCGTCAACCCGTGTATATAAGGGGACGACCCGGTGGCGGCTTAGGGCAAGAAAGAGGAGATCGATAACCAAGCCGGCGAACTAGCCTCTTGGTGATCGAAACCCCAGCAATATCAACACAACTAGACGTAGGCTTTTACCTTCATCGTAAGGGGCGAACTAGTATAAAACCTCTTGTGTCCTTTGTCCCGATTAACCCCTTTAAGCTTCCTAGTTGCGATGGCCCTACGACTAAGTCCTTTTGCTTGGACATCTACCGTGACAATTCCACGATAGTAGAGAAAGCCGAAAACTGACTGTCATGATGCGGTGAGAGTCGGTCAGCTGTTCGAAGGTTGCAAATCGTCGGAGATTTTTTCCGCATTACGCGAAGGATCGGTACTTCCCGATCAGACGCTTATAGCACTCTAGTTCGGATACTAGGAGATGCGCCCATGTTTTATTGTCGAACACCTATGGCTAAGTGAGGGCGTTGAAGCCGCATAGTCTGATTGCCTGGTTCGTTGTGCTAAACAACTCCTTCGAGGACCATACAATTGGATCAAGATTGTTTAGATTCCATCCCGAACACCTCCATACAACCTACGTGAGGGCAGAAGCCGACGACTGGCCAACCCTCAGATTTCATACAACACGGCCGCACAGGAGGTAAAATTTGAAACATGACAAGCATTATATTACAAACCCACTTTGTTTTATCATACAAGGTAGAAGGAACTTGAATACATTCGTTCAAAGATCGCGTCTTTCGTACAATGATCCGCAACAATACGGGACCCCTCCAAGACATCGCCAAAGTATCGCACGGGTGTGCGGTGCTCCTTGCCCTTAGGCGGCCCCTTGGTCGCTAACTTGATGGCGTCCATCTTCACCCACTAGACCTTGACATAGGAGAAGGCCAGACGCGCACCCTCGATGCAGACGGATCGCTTGACGACGTCCAGCCGAGGAAAGGCATCCACCAGCCACTTCACAAGGCCGAAGTAACTGCTGGGTATAGCTTCGGCTGGCCACAACCGGATTATTAAGTCCTTCATGGCCAGTTTGGCCACCCTATGCAGTTCGACCAGCTGTTTTAGCTGATCGCTGAAGAGCACCGGATGTTCCAGTGCAAAATATTGCGAACAGAACAGCTTCTCCGTGGAGCTCCCTTCTTCGGCCCTGTAACACCCACAATGCGGCTATATCTCCCATGTGCGGGGCACGACTTAGAGGCATAGCCGCATGGTAGGTTTGTCGCAAGAGGGGTAATCTTCACACAATCCCATGTACTGAAAAAGAAAGGGATAAAGAGTTGGCTTACAATTGCCACTTCACACAAATACAAGTTAAACATACATCATCCAGAGTACAATCAAGGTCCAAGTATGGAACCAAAATAAAAGAAGACAACCCCAAATGCTAGATCCCCGATCGACCCAACTGGGCTCCCCTACTGATCAATAGGAAATGAAATAAAACAAAGATCAAGATCTTCATCGAGCTCCCAACTGAGCTGGATTGCGTCACCTGCACTGGTATCATCGGCACCTGCAACTGTTTGGAAGTATCTATGAGCCACAAGGACTCAGCAATCTCACACCCGCGAGATCAAGACTATTTAAGCTTATGGGTGGGAGAAGGTAGTGAGGTGTAGCTGCAGCAAGCACTAAGCATATATGGTGGCTCACATACGCAAATAAGAGCGAGAAGAGAAGCAACGCAGCGGTCGTGAACTAGAAGTGATCAAGAAGTGATCCTGAAACTACTTACATTCAGGCATAACACAAGAACTGTGTTCACTTCCCGGACTCCGCCGAAAAGAGACCATCACGACTACACACGCGGTTGATGCATTTTAATTAAGTTAAGCGTCAAGTTCTCTACAACCGGATATTAACAAATTCCCATCTTCCACATAACCGTGGGCACGACTTTCGAAAGTTCAAAACCCTGCAGGGGTGTCCCAACTTAGCCCATCACAAGCTCTCATGGTCAATGAAGGATATTCCTTCTCCCAGGAAGACCCGATCAGACTCGAAATCCTGGTTACAAGACATTTCGACAATGGTAAAACAAGACCAGCAAAGCCACCCGATGTGCCGACAAATCCCGATAGGAGTCGCACGTATCTCGTTCTCAGGGCACACTGGATGGGCAAGACGTCGGGTTGGCATAGACCCTGGTTTCCCAGGGGGCGCCGGACATCGCCCAGTTTGGACCAACACTCGGAGGAGCACTGGCCCGGGGGTTTAAAAATAAAGATGACCCTTGAGTCTGCAGAACCCAAGGGAAAAAGACTTAGGTGGCAAATGTTAAAACCAAGGTTGGGCCTTGCTGGAGGAGTTTTATTCAAAAAGAACTGTCAAGGGATTCCCATAACACCCAACCGCATAAGGAACGCAAAATCAAGGAACATAACACCGGTATGATGGAAACTAGGGCGGCAAGAGTGAAACAAAACACCAGGCATAAGGCCGAGCCTTCCATCCTTTACCAAGTATATAGGTGCATTAAAGTAAACAAGATATAATAATGATATCCCAACAATATCCATGTTCCAACATGGAACAAACTTCATCTTCACCTGCAACTAGCAACGCTATAAGAGGGGCTGAGCAAAGCGGTAACATAGCCAAACAACGATTTGCTAGGAAAGGTGGGTTAGAGGCTTGACATGGCAATATGGGAGGCATGATATAGCAAGTGGTAGGCATCGCGGCATAGCAATAGAGCGAGCAACTAGCAAGCAAAGATAGAAGTGATTTCGAGGGTATGGTCATCTTGCCTGCAAAGTTCTCAGAGTTGACGAAAGCTTGATCCTCGTAAGCGTATTCAACAGGTTCCTCAAGCACATACTCGTCTCCCGGCTCTACCCAAGGCAAGAACACAAGCAAATGAACAACAATCAACCACGGTGCAATGCACAAGCAACATGATGCAAAACCTGGCATGATATGCGAGATGTGATATGCACTGCATACGCGTGCTCCGGAAGGAAAAGAATGATCAAGGCATCAACTTGGCATACCAAGTGTGCCGCTGGAAAGATGAGATGATTTCGGTCGAAATCGATACAAAGATCACCGGAATCGGATGCACGGTTAGCAAATGGCAAGCAATACAAGAATGGCACAATTCTGCAATTAACAGCACGATGCCATCTAGAATGCAACAAGAAACTAAGCTACTGCACTCCAACATAGCAACAAAGCATATGGCAGTGATCTACTCAAGATGCTTGACCAAACATGAGCACTAAGCTATGGGTAAATCACACAAGAGCAGGTTCAAACAAGCATGTCAAAAGTGCAAAAGATATCAGCTTCACAGACTTAGTGAAAATACTAACATGTCAGGAATTAACACCAGGAAGCAATGTTTAGAGCAAGCAAACAAAATGCTACAGGATCAGATCATAGCAAACAAAGGCATGGCATGAATCTAATCAAAGCATAGAATAAAAGTCCCTTACTGACCATGAGCCAAAAGGGCACAGAAAAGATGATGGCACCCATGTAAACATAGCGAGTTTTATTAACAGATTCAGACTTAGCAGAAAACTGCGCATGGCATAAACAGAATTATGACGGCAACTTTGCGAGCTCGATTCACTCAACACAATGCATTGCATGACAATATAAGCATATAAGCTGCAAGAAGACATGTTCGAGAAGCTAACCAAGGCAATAGCAAGTTTATAGCATGCTTGGATCAACTACAACAACCATGGCAAAATTGATTAACATGTAAACCAATCTGCCAGGAACATTTTATAGCAAAAGAAGAGCAAGATTAAGTCATGCTAGGGCACTCCATAATTGCGAACAGGGGCATGAATGGATAGAGCATAACCATATGTCAAAATAATCCTTACTAAAGATACTCAAAACAAGCATGGATCACTCTGTAGCATCATGAATACATGGCATAAAAATAACAATAGACAAAGACTTAGCCAAAATCCTGAGATCCTGAAATCAGCAATAACACGAAGGCTACTTTGTATGCTTATGCTAGTCACCACATTGATCACAAAAATACATGGCATACACTCCTATAAAGATGGCATGACATATCCCAAAACACATGTAGAGCTCATGTCCATATGAAGCACACAATCATTGTAGCAAAAATGACAAATGCTCATAATCTGATAAGGAATAGCAACTAACAATCTATAGCAGTCTTGCATCAACGATTGGGCATCAAGATGGACTCAAACAAGCATGTCACAATGGAATGAAATGAAGAGAACATCATGATGAACATTTTGATATCTTATATGCATGAAACAGTGCTACGGTCATGGAGTTATAGCATGTCAAATGTGCACCCAAAATGTTCAGATACAGGGACTCGGTGAAAATGAAATAGACGAGCGGGCGCAACATAGAGTTCCTCGCATGGGCGGGGTATAGCGGGCGATCACCAATGGGCCGAGCCCATCTGAGGAGGAGGGAGTTGGGCCAGCTGGAGATGGGCCAGCCCACGTGAGCGCTGCAGGGGAGGCGGTTGGCGCGCGTCGTCCTCCTCCCGTGCTCCTCACGGGCAGGAGGCCATGGCGGCGGCGCGGAAGAAAAAGGGACGCCGGCGCCGGACGAGGCAAGATGGGGAGGGGCCCCAGCGGATCCAGCCAGATCCATTCCGGGCGGCGATGACAATGCTCGTGGCGACGGGGGCATGCGATGATGAGGAGAAGGCCGGCGGGATCTGGACGAGGCAGTGACGTTTAGCGACGGAGCATGGGCGGCATGCGGTGGTGAAGGCGAAGCGGGACGGGCGAAGATGGAGCGGCGGAGAGCTCCGGTGAAAGCGGTGGCGAAGATCCGGCGAGGCAGCAAGGTTCGGTCGCCGACGGTAGCAGGCGAGCGGGCGCACAGCGGCGGGGCGAGCGGGACGCTAGGGCGACGGACGGGCTCGGGCAGGCCCCGCTTGGGCTCCGCGGGTCGGCGGCGGCGGAGGAGAGAGAGGGTCGTTGGAGGACACGTGGCGAGGTGGGATTTGCTGCAGGCGAGGGCAGACACGTCCCGTCGCCGGGCGGACATGTCCGGCGGCACGAGGAATGGTGGATCTAGGGGTTCATCCGCGAAAATTCAGATGAAAGGTCTTTATATTGGTAGAGGGAGGTAGGAATGTCCAAATGGAGTGTAGTTTTTGACCACGCGATTGTGATCCAACGGAGAAGGACATGGAAGAGGTTTGGATGGGTTATGGGGCCGTTTTGGAGGGGTGTTGGGCTGCAACACACACGAGGCCTTTACGGTTCCCCGGTTAACCATTGGAGTATCAAACGGACTCCAAATGACACGAAATTTGACAGGCGGTCTACCGGTGGTGTACCAAGGCCGCTTGGCAAATCTCGGTCCATTTTGAGAAAGTTTAACACCCGCTCACGAAAAGAGGCAAAAGGGGAACGCTGGAGGACGTAGGAGTGTCGGATTAAGAAACGGGCAACGGGGAAAATGCTCGGATGCATGAGACGAGCACGAATGCAAATGCGATGCAGATGATGACATGATATGAATGCATGACACAAACAAAAAGCAAAACGAAAACAAAACCCAAACACGAATCTCACAACACCTCTCCGGAAAAGGCAAGAGTCGGAGTTACGAATATGGAAAGTTGTATCCGGGGCATTACAACACTCCACCACTACGGGATGATCTCGTCTCGAGATCTAGGATGGCACCGGAGGGAAAACGGAAGAGGAAGATAAGAGGTAAAACTAAGTTGCTTCTTTGACAAACGAGTGAAACCAAAGAACCTTGCGAGGTTGAACAAATTGAAAGAGAGAATATAACGGAGATGAACAAAGTTGAAAACACTCCGTTAGAAAAGAGGAACAAGGAAGAACAAATTCGGACAGCACTCCGGTTTAAAAGAGATGCAAGACTTGATAAGATGAAAAGAACTTAAGCAGATGACACAACACTTGGGTTAAAAACAAGATAGAGAAGGAATAAGAATGATATAATTTGGGCAGCACTCCGATTGTAAATGGAAGGAATTGAACATGATCTTGACAAAACAAGATGATGGGTTGAAGAGAACAACATAACAATGCCTCCGGAACAAAGAAAGAATTGAATGAAATGAACGGAGGGAAACAAGATATTGAGAGAGCACGCTTACAACAAATGCTAGAACGGAGTTGTTGGAAACCAACACGAAAAGAGTAAGCTTGTTGTGGGCTTATGGAAAACATCTCGAAATCTTGAGGTGAAATTCTGCCACTAACGGAAATGACAGATTGGATTGATATGAACAAGGAGATGACAACTCCTTCGCCGAGAGGATAGGAGAAACTTGGATCATTGATAGACACCACAATAAGCAACATTCCTTAGGGAAGGCTTTAGTGAAATATAACCCAAGATAACTCCAATGAAGAGATTGATGGGTTGCAAAGGATCTCATGACCAAATTAAAAATGATGGGTTTAAAATATCCCATTCTTGTGAATGAAGAATGATATATTACCACCTCAAAAGATAAGGGAGAACAATTGCACTCCAGATTGCAAGATGAAGAAAGCTTGAGCTCCTCTAAAAAGAATCTCGATGAACACTTCGAGAAGGAATTAAATCCTTGATGAACCCCCATGTAGAGCCTCCATGAAGAACTCCGTTAATAAAAGAATGATCAAACGAAATGAAAGGTGAAAATAATAAGGTTGAAGCCTTGCAATGATTAGAAGAAGCTTTTAAATGATATAATTGAGAGAACTTGGAACTCCGGGAAAGTATGAAGCACTTGAACCGAGAATTTAAACATCATGAACGAACTCCGGAAGAATGAATCAATCACTTGGATGGAGCAAGAATAAGAATTATGTTATGCGTATCCTTCACCAATTAAATTGATGACAAGCAATGGATTGCATACAACTTATTCTCGCAGAAAGGATTAAGATAGATATGGAGCAAACTTGAGAAGGTCTTCAATGATCCACCGGTAGGACTGAAACAATGAATAAATTGATATGATAACCATGGCAAAGAAATGTTGAACGAACCACCGTAAGAATTGAAAATGAACAAAGAAAAGATAGAGAAACACCGGGAAGAATTAGAAAATGAACGAAGATACTTGAGTGAATCAAGATGCAAGAGAACGAAGAGATCGCGAACTGATTAGAGAATACTTGAATGATGCACCGGTAAGATTTGGAGAATGAGAGCTGAAAGCTGAGAATGGATAATTCTGAGATGATGGGCTCCGGAGAATCAAACTAACAAAGGTTCCTGAAATGCTCCAGATGGTTGAAAAGAATTCTCACAATCGAAAACAATTATGAGAGGATGGTAACAAGCTAGAATCACGAATCTTGAAGAGAATGGAGCAAGATTGAGAGAAAAATCTTCTTCGGTCTTCAAATCCGAGAATGACGACGAGAAACACCACCCTGAATTATTGAGGCACTCCGGAATAATGAAGAATAGAAAGGTTGAAACAACAATGAAAAGAATTTGAAAGATCTTGGAGAAAGGTATTTGACTGATGATAACTCATTCTTACGTCAAGCTTTGAGAAAATTTGAGGATAGCTCCGGGAAAATTAGAAGAGTCAGGTAAGATCCTGGGAAAGACCTGTGGGTTAGAGCCCACTCAAAAGATACACCGTTGAACGATTTGAAGAGAGATTGCACCGGTTGAATAAAATGGCTTGAATGAGATAACAATCTCGAAATAGGTTGAACCAATCTTGACTGAAAAGACGAGCCTTTTGAGATATCTTCAGCACTTCGGAACAATAGAATGGCGAGCGTGGAATGATTATGAGGTGCAACGACATGGGAAAAACATTTGAAATGAGGAAAAGGATGTGATCGACAAGGCTTGACTTGAATCCACTGGAGATGAAAAAAAGAACGGAGAATGTTGAACTTGTAGCTTCCTTAGCATCTTCCTGAGAATCACCGGATAAGAACATTGATTGAAAAGAATGGAGAGACTTCCCATCCATAAGATGGATACTTGATTAAGATATCTAAGTCCTCGAAGAAAAAGGGGTGGGTGGGCAGGAAAACAAAGGCAACTTGAGGACAGATGAAACGAACAACGTTAGGAAAACCGAGAGGTGATCTTGCGGATGTTGAAATGATTGGGTCCACTTGAAGGGAAACACGTGGGTTGAAAAGGATTGCCATGACAATCTCGATTATCATGAAGGATTAGTATTCCCATAGAAATATGAGAACACCGCTTAGAAAGAGGCATGGAATCAACGTTTGACTTCGAAGCAACTCGAATACCACAAACCAAAACAAAAACAAAGGATTGACTTAGGAAATAAGCCGGAAACAAACATATGATAGATCCCATATCGTATCATGTGTTTGTTGGAAAGATATCCTACGTGATACTTGAATTCCCACTTATAAACTGCCGAAACTTTCTGGTTATGCAATCAGGTGTTGGGGATACAGGGGAAGCATAATATCTCACCCAAACTAAACAATCCCTACATCCAGCTGTATCCATCCTTCAACACATAACCAAGAAACCTTCGGAAATTGTTTACCTCAATGTTCGAAAAGCATTCGTTATACGAGTTATGGCAATACTCCCAAACTCCCACCCCAGTACTGGGTGGCGTCGAGGTTATCTCACCAACAACTGTATAAAAGAGATTTTCGATGCCGGCGAACTCAGGTATTCCAGAACTACAACGATAAAATTGTGACGACAACACCTTGGAGCTCAACTCCCCGGGACACTGCCACAACCCCTAAATGTCAGGAGGCACCAAGAACAATGTTCTCATCACAAAACCATCGAAACGATTCCAAGATACCCGCGTGATCCTAAAAAAAGAATTCGTGAAATTTGAGGAGAGAAGAGTCGAAACTCTACGTCAGGATACCTCACCAGAGAGACGAAGGGACTGGGGAGTAAAAAGAATCCTACTCTCCAACATATATAATCCTAAGACTCAAAACATTTTGTTCTAGACTCAACAACGTCAGCAATTCGATCAAGCAGGGGGCTCCTAAGTCCGGGGATGCTCTGATTACCAACTTGTAACACCCACAATGCGGCTATATCTCCCAAGTGCCGGGGCACGACTTAGAGGCATAGCCGCATGGTAGGTTTGTCGCAAGAGGGGTAATCTTCACACAATCCCATGTACTGAAAAAGAAAGGGATAAAGAGTTGGCTTACAATCACCACTTCACACAAATACAAGTTAAACATACATCATCCAGAATACAATCAAGGTCCGACTACGGAACCAAAATAAAAGAAGACAACCCCAAATGCTAGATCCCCGATCGACCCAACTGGGCTCCCCTACTGATCAATAGGAAACGAAATAAAACAACAATCAAGATCTTCATCGAGCTCCCACTTGAGCTGGATTGCGTCACCTGCACTGGTATCATAGGCACCTGCAACTGTTTGGAAGTATCTGTGAGCCATGAGGACTCAGCAATCTCACACCCGCGAGATCAAGACTATTTAAGCTTATGGGTGGGAGAAGGTAGTGAGGTGTAGCTGCAGCAAGCACTAAGCATATATGGTGGCTAACATACGCAAATAAGAGCAAGAAGAGAAGCAACGCAGCGGTCGTGAACTAGAAGTGACCAAGAAGTGATCCTGAAACCACTTACATTTAGGCATAACACAAGAACCGTGTTCACTTCCCGGACTCCGCCGAAAAGAGACCATCACGGCTACAAACGCGGTTGATGCATTTTAATTAAGTTAAGTGTCAAGTTATCTACAACCGGATATTAACAATTTCCCATCTGCCACATAACCGCGGGCACGGCTTTCGAAAGTTCAAAACCCTGCAGGGGTGTCCCAACTTAGCCCATCACAATCTCTCATAATCAACTAAGGATATTCCTTCTCCCAGGAAGACCCGATCAGACTCGGAATCCCGGTTACAAGACATTTTGACAATGGTAAAACAAGACCAGCAAAGCCACCCGATGTGCCGACAAATCCCGATAGGAGTCGCATGTATCTCATTCTCAGGGCACACCGGATGGGCAAGACGTCGGGTTGGCATAGACCCTGGTTGCCCAGGGGGCGCTGGACATCACCCAGTTTGGACCAACACTCGGAGGAGCACTGGCCCGGGGGTTTAAAATAAAGATGACCCTTGAGTATGCAGAACCCAAGGGAAAAAGGTTAGGTGGCAAATGTTAAAACCAAGGTTGGGCCTTGTTGGAGGAGTTTTATTCAAAGCAAACTGTCATGGGGTTCCCATAACACCCAACCGCGTAAGGAACGCAAAATCAAGGAACATAACACCGGTATGACGGAAACTAGGGCGGCAAGAGTGAAACAAAACACCAGGCATAAGGCCGAGCCTTCCATCCTTTACCAAGTATATAGGTGCATTAAAGTAAACAAGACATAATAATGATATCCCAACAATATCCATGTTCCAACATGGAACAAACTTCATCTTCACCTGCAACTAGCAACGCTATAACAGGGGCTGAGCAAAGCGGTAACATAGCCAAACAACGGTTTGCTAGGAGAGGTGGGTTAGAGGCTTGACATGGCAATATGGGAGGCATGATATAGCAAGTGGTAGGCATCGCGTCATAGCAATAGAGTGAGCAACTAGCAAGCAAAGATAGAAGTGATTTCGAGGGTATGGTCATGTTGCCTACAAAGTTCTCAGAGTTGACGAAAGCTTTATCCTCGTAAGCGTACTCAATAGGTTCCTTGATCACATACTCGTCTCCAGGATCTACCCAAGGCAAGAACACAAGGAAAGGAACACCAATCAACCACGGTGCAATGCGCAAGCAACATGATGCAAAACATGGCACGATATGCGAGATGTGATATGCAATGCATATGCGTGCTCCAGAAGGAAAAGAATGATCAAGGCATCAACTTGGCAAACCAAGTGTGCCGCTGGAAAGATGAGGTGATTTCGGTCGAAATCGATATAAAGATCACCAGAATCGGATGCACGGTTATTAAATGGCAAGCAATACAAGAATGGCACAATTCTGCAATTAACAACACGATACCATCTAGAATGCAACAAGAAACTAAGCTACTGCACTCCAACATAGCAACAAAGCATATGGCAGTGATCTACTCAAGATGCTTGACCAAACATGAACACTGAGCTACGGCTAAATCACACAAGAGCAGGTTCAAACAAGCATGACAAAAGTGCAAAAGATATCAGCTTCACAGACTTAGTGAAAATACTAACATGTCAGGAATTAACATGAGCAAGCAATGTTTAGAGCAAGCAAAAAAAATGCTACATGATCATATCATAGCAAACAAAGGCATGGCATGAATCTAATCAAAGCATAGAACAAAAGTCCCTTAATGACCATGAGCCAGAAGGGCACAAAAAATATGATGGCACCCATGTAAACATAGCAAGTTTTATTAACAGATTTAGACTTAGCAGAAAACTGAGCATGGCATAGACAGAATTATGACGACATCTTTGCGAGCTCGATTCACTCAACACAAGGCATTGCATGACAATATAAGCATATAACCAGGAAGAAGACATGTTCAAGAAGCTAACCAAGGCAATAGCAAGTTTATAGCATGCTTGGATCAACTACAACAACCATGGCAAAATTGTTTAACATGTAAACCAATCTGCCAGGAACATTTTATAGCAAAAGAAGAGCAAGATTAAGTCATGCTAGGGCACTCCATAATTGCAAACAGGGGCATGAATGGATAGAGCATAACCATATGTCAAAATGATCCTTATTGAAGATACTCACAACAAGCATGGATCACTCTGTAGCATCATGAATACATGACATAAAAATAACAATAGACAAAGACTTAGCCAAAATCCTGAGATCCTGAAATCAGCAATAACACGAAGGCTACTTTGCATGCTTGTGCGAGTCACCACATTGATCACAAAAATACATGGCATACACTCCTGTAAAGATGGCATGACATAGCCCAAAACACATGTATAGCTCATGTCCATATGCAGCACACAATAATTGTAGCAAAAATGACAAATTGTCATAATATGATAAGCAACAGCAACTAACAATCTATAACACTCTTGCATCAACGATTTGGGCATCAAGATGGACTCAAAAAAGCATGTCACAATGGAACAAAATGAAGAGAACATCATGATGAACATTTTGATATCTTATATGCATGAAACGGTGTTACGGTCATGGAGTTATAGCATGTCAAAGGTGCACCCAAAATGTTTAGATGCAGGGACTTAGTGAAAAAACAGATGAGCGGGCGCAACATAGAGTTCCTCGCATGGGCGGGGTATAGCGGGCGCTCACCAATGGGCCGAACCCATCTGAGGAGGAGGGAGTTGGGCCGGCTGGAGATGGGCCAGCCCACGCGGGCGCTGCAGGGGAGGCGGTTAGCGCGCGTCCTCCTCCTCCCGTGCTCCTCACGGGCAGGAGGCCATGGCGGAGGCGCAGAAGAACAAGGGTCGCCGACGCCGGCCGAGGCAAGACGGGGAGGGGCCCCGGCGGATTCGGGCGGATCCAGTGAGGCCGGATCCATTCCGCGTGGTGACGACAGCGCTCGTGGCGACGGGGGCATGCGACGATGAGGAGAAGGACGGCTGGATCTAGACGAGGCGACGATGTTCAGCGACTGAGCGTGGGCGGCATGCGGTGGTGACGGCGAAGCGGGACGGGCGGAGATGGAGCGGCGGAGAGCTCCGGCGAAGGCGGGCGGTGAAGATCCGGCGAGGCGGCGAGGTTCGGTCGCCGGCGGTAGCAGGCAAGCGGGCGCACGGCGGCGGGGCGAGCGGGACGCTCGGGCGGGGGATGGGCTCGGGCGGGCCCCGCTTGGGCTCCGTGGGCCGGCGGCGGAGGAGACAGAGAGGGTCGGTGGAGGACATGTGGCGAGGTGGGATTTGCTGCGGGCGAGGGCAGACACGTCCGGTCACCGGGCGGACATGTCCGGCGGCGCGAGGAATGGTGGATCTAGGGTTTCATCCGCGAAAATTCGGAGGGGAGGTGTTTATATAGGTAGAGGGAGGTAGGAATGTCCAAATGGAGTGTAGTTTTCGACCACGTGATCGTGATCCGACGGAGAAGGACATGGAAGAGGATTGGATGGGGTATGAGGCCGTTTTGGAGGGGTGTTGGGATGCAACACACACGAGGCCTTTACGGTTCCCCGGTTAACCATTGGAGTATCAAACAGACTCCAAATGACACGAAATTTGACAGGCGGTCTACAGGTGGTGTACCAAGGCCGCTTGGCAAATCTCGGTCCATTCAGAAAAAGTTTAACGCCCGCTCAAGAAAAGAGGCAAAAGGGGAACGCTGGAGGACGTAGGAGTGTTGAATTGAGAAACGGGCAACGGGGAAAATGCTCGGATGCATGAGACGAGCACGAATGAAAATTCGATGCACATGATGACATGATATGAAATGCATGACACGAACAAAAAGCAAAACTAAAACAAAACCCAAACACGAATCTCACAACACCTCTCTGGAAAAGGCAAGAGTCGGAGTTACGAATATGGAAAGTTGTATCCGGGGTGTTACAGGCCCGGAAGTACTCCGCAGCGTCGGTCACACTGCGTGGTAGATCAGCAAGAGCCCCTAGAGAACTCTGAATCCGGGTTAGTAAAATATATTTCCTCTTCACATTCTTGCTTTGCATATTCAATGCCTTACCCGCCGCGATCTTCCTAGCCTCCTGGATCTCCTGGAGGGCGCCCTTGGCCTCACTCCAGGCCGTCTCCACACTCTTACGAGCCTTGGTGAATTCAGCCTCTCGATCCGACACATCGTGCTCCAAGGTCTCACACTTCCTCACCACGTCCTGGAGCTCCTGTTGGACCTCGTTGACCCGGGCCTTGAGCTTCTTACGGGCGGCCTGCTCCTTGAGTTTCTTGGCATTTCATGTGCATAAATCAAATTTGAACTACAAGCACATGCTCTAGTGCACCAAAGTTTGTTGACAAATCACATGTCTGTCTTGGGGTGAATTTATAGGTCCCATGCAAGATATGAGAATGAAATTCAAACATCTGGGCGTCATGGCTCGGCCGGAAAGATTGAGAAACTTGGTTTTTTAATTCCTAGAAAACCAAAACACGCCTGAAAATCATGAAACTTGGCATGGTGTCATGACATGGCACCAACATGCTGCGGTAATTTTTTTGGCCCAATTGGGACAAGCTTTGGTGTAAGCTTCTTGCAAACCGAAGCTTCCCACAAGAAGGCTCGTGGCTCTGAGAGGGAACGTGTCACCTCCGTGTGCGAAATGACATACGTACACTGCCTTCTCCCGCCTTAATGTTTTACACAGGCAGGTTAGACCAAATAGAAGTATCATGCTAAAATTTGGAATTATTCCGGGTTAGTTTGGCCTTTTTTATATATCAATTGAGTTTCTGCGCATTTAATGTGCATAATTCAAATTTGAACTACAAGCACATGCTCCAGTGCACCAAAGTTTGTTGAAAAATCACTTGTGTGTCCTTGGGTGAATTTCTAGGCCCCATGCAAGAAATGGGAATGAAATTCAAACATCTGGGCGTCGTGGCTCGGCCGGGAAGATTGAGAAACTTGGTTTTTTAATTCCTGTCAATCCAAAACACGCCTGAAAATCATGAAACTTGGCATGGTGTCATGACATGGCACCAACATGCTGTGGTAATTTGTTTGGCCGAATTGGGACAAGCTTTGGTGTAAACTTCTTGCAAACTAGAGGTTCCCTCAAGAAGGCTCGTGGTTCCGAGAGGGTACATGTCACCCCCGTGTGCGAAACGACATATGTACACTGCCTTCTCCCGCCTTAATTTTTTTACAAAGGCAGACTAGACCAAATAGAAGTATCGTGCTAAATTTTGGAATTATTCCGGGTTTGTTTGGCCTTTTTTATACATTAATTGAGTTTATGCGCATTTAATGTGCATAATTCAAATTTGTATTACAAGCACAAGCTCCATTGCACCAAAGTTGGTTGAAAAATCACATGTGTGTCGTTGGGTGAATTTCTAGGTCCCATGCAAGAAATGGGAATGAAATTCAAACATATGGGCATCGTGGCTCGACCGGAAAGATTGAGAAACTTGGAATTTTAATTCCTGTAAATCCAAAACATGCCTGAAAGTCATGAAACTTGCCATGGTATCATGACATGGCACCAACATGCTGTGGTAATTTTGTGGCCAAACTGGGATAAGCTTTAGTGTAAGCTTCTTGCAAACCGGAGCTTCCCTCAAGAAGACTCCTGGTTCCTAAAGGGAACGTGTCACCTCCGTCTGCGAAACGACATACGTATATTGTCTTCTCCCGCCTTAATTTTTTTACACAGGAAAATTAGACCAAATCAAAGTATCGTGCTAAATTTTGGAAATATTCCTGGTTTGTTTGGTCTTTTTTATACATTAATTGAGTTTCTGCGCATTCAATGTGCATAATTCAAATTTGAACTACAAGCACATGCTCCAGCGCACCAAAGTTGGTTGAAAAATCACATGTGTATCCTTGGGTGAATTTTTAGGTCCCATGCAAGAAATGAGAATCAAATTCAAACATCTGGGCATCGTGGCTTGGCCGGAAAGATTGATAAACTTGGTTTTTTAATTCTTGTAAATCCAAAACACGCCTGAAAATCATGAAATTTGGCATGGTGTCATGACATGGCACCAATATGCTGCGGTATTCTTTTTGGCCGAATTGGGACAAGCTTTGTGTAAGCTTCTTGCAAACCGTAGCTTCCCTCAAGAAGGCTCGTGGTTCTGAGAGGGAACGTGTCACCTCCGTGTGCGAAATGACATACGTACACTGCCTTCTCCCGCCTTAATTTTTTTACATAGGCAGATTAGACCAAATAGAAGTATCGTGGCTAAATGTTAGAAATATTCCGGGTTCGGTCGGCCTTTTTTATACATTAATTGAGTTTCTGCGCATTTAATGTGCATAATTCAAATTTTGACTACAAGCACATGCTCCAGTGCACCAAAGTTGGTTGAAAAATCACATGTGTTTCCTTGGGTGAATTTCTAGGTCCCATGCAAGAAATGGGAATGAAATTCAAACATCTGGGCGTCGTGGCTCGACCAGAAAGATAGAGAAACTTGGTTTTTTAATTCTTGTAAATCCAAAACACGCCTGAAAATCATGAAACTTGGCATGGTGTCCTGACATGGTACGAACATGATGCGGTAATTTTTTTGGCCGAATTGGGACAAGCTTTGGCGTAAGCTTCTTGCAAACCGGAGCTTTCCTCAAGAAGACTCGTGGTTCCGAGAGTGAATGTGTCACCTCCGTGTCCGAAACGACATACGTATACTACCTTCTCCCACCTTAATTTTTTTCACAGGCAAATTAGACCAAATAGAAGCATCATGCTAAATTTTGGAATTATTTCGGGTTCGTTTGGCCCTTTTTATACATTAATTGAGTTTCTGCGCATTTAATGTGCATAATTCAAATTTGAACTACAAGCACATGCTCCAGTGCACCAAAGTTGGTTGAAAAATCACATGGGTGTCCTTGGGTGAATTTCTAGGTCCCACGCAAGAAATGGGAATGAAATTCAAACATCTAGGCATCATGGCTCGGCCAGAAAGATTGAGAAACTTGGTTTTTTAATTCCTGTAAATCCAAAACACACCTGAAAATCATGAAACTTGGCATGGTGTCATGACATGGCACCAACATGCTGCTGGAATTTTTTTGGCCAAATTGGGACAAGCTTTGGTGTAAGCTTCTTGCGAACCAAAGCTTCCCTCAAGAAGGCTCGTGGTTCCGAGAGGGAATGTGTCACCTCCGTGTGCGAAACGACATCCGTATACTCCCTTCTCCTGCCTTGATTTTTTTACACAAACAGATTAGACAAATAGAAGTATCATGCTAAATTTTGGAATTATTCCGGGTTCGTTTGGCCTTTTTTATACATTAATTGAGTTTCTGCACATTTAATGTGCATAATTCAAATTTGAACTACAAGCACATGCTCCAGTGCACCAAAGTTAGTTGAAAAATCACATGTGTGTCCTTGGGTGAATTTCTAGGTCCCATGCAAGAAATGGGAATAAAATTCGAACATCTCGACATCGTGACTCGGCCGGAAAGATTGAGAAACTTGGGTTTTTAATTCCTGTAAATCCAAAACATGCCTGAAAATCATGAAACTTGGCATGGTGTCATGACATGGCACCAACATGCTGTGGTAATTTTTCTGTCCGATTTGCAAAGGTGCACACATTAACAATCAACAAAGTAATTTTGGAACAAGTGTTGTCACGTTACAAATCAAAAACACAAGTATTATTGAAACCATAGGCGTTCTACTTACCAATTACGTGCCGCCACGCGTCCCGTTTTTTTATTGGCTAGGAGGTGCCGTGTGGGGTAGCTATTTGAGTACGGGAGGCATGTGATCAGACCCTATGCGTGCTCATCGGGAGGAGAGCCCTTTGACCTCTACCCGTGGCGTACCTCCCTCCCAATGTCTCCATTAATGGCGCCCAAACCCCTGTTCTATGGCATGCCTATATGTCTCACTAGACTGAGATTTAAGAGACAAAAATGAAAATCTGAAAAGAAAGTTTTGCATGGTTCTTGATGTAAGATCCGACGGACCTATATAGCATCGACTGTGACTTATAGCAAGCATGGTGAATATAAGTACGATGACAGTGGATAATAATTGTCTTACATATTTAGGAACATAATTAAAATCCCTGCAAAAAGGAACATAATTTAAAAAGCCACATGTGTCAACGCCCGAAATAGACAAGGGCAAAAGAAGAAGGAAGACAACGATCTAGCTCACTGATCTCTACTTTCTTGATGCGTTGCTGCAGGCCGCGGGAACTAGTGTCCGCGGCGAGCGGCGATGAGCTCTTTCTTGTCCTCAAGATGTTGCTTGAGAGCATCCACAGATTCCTCCACCAGCCTTCTGCGCTCGATGCGAGGCATGGCATTCTCGTCCATAAGTTTCTCGATGATGATGCTGGTCCTCTTCAACACGGCAGTGGTCTCCTCCTACTACTCCGCACTTTTGACGATCTTCGCCCTCAGCAGGTCGCGCTCGACCAGGAGCTTCGCATTGCTCTCATTTAGTTGCTAGATGACGCGGGCAAAAGAGGCTTTCATGTCGTCCTGCAACCTCGCCCAGCTGGAGATCTGATACATCTGACTATGGACGATCGCATGCATGCGCCTGTAAGAGTCCTCGCCTGCCCGCGAGACATTTTCCCAGGCTGCCGCGGTGCGGTAGGACATATCTGCTGCATTCGCGGCGCGGCAAGACATCTCTTCTGCTTCCGCGGCGCGGCCGGACCAGTCTGCTGCATCGACGGCACGGAGGGACCTGTGTGCTGTTTTGGTGGCACGACAGGACCTCTGTGCTGCTACAACCGCGCGGCAGGACATGCCGGCTGTGTTTGCGGCGAGGCAGGACATCTCTTGTGCTTCTGCTTCCATGCTCGCATCTCCCTGGTGGTAATCTATCGACCCAGAACTCACGTTGGCCATGGCTGACGCGAGGGAACGATGATGAATGACTTGTTTGTTTTTGTGGATGAGGAGTTGAGGAGGAATGTGCAGTCATCTTAGAGTAGTAGTATTTATAACTGAGTACTAATACGCTCCTAAGTGGGAAACCGTTTAGGTTTTGACCGGTGTGAACAGGTTTGCAATTTGGAATGTGACGGGACACGTGCTCAAAATTTACTGACGGTTATAAGTGCGGCACTTTTCCCGGAAGGCGTAACGTGGGCACGTACGCCTTCTCGGCCGCGTACGTGGCGTTTGCACCATATGGTGCACCGCAATAGGCAATATCAGCACACGTCTTATTCCAACAACCATGCACACTAGTTATTACCATCGCACACGGTTCTTTTAATTAGAATGTGTGTGCCCATCTAGCGCACACATGTTGATCTATCTAACTGTTTCAGTTTGTTGTGGCTAATCGCAAACAGTTCATCCGTGTGAAGTGTGTGCCATCAATCACGGAAACTTTGATCTGGCTGACCCGTTTCTGTTCTGTTGCCTAATCGCAAACAGTTAATCCTTCTGAAGTGTATGCCCTCAATTGCACACACCTTATCTAGCTGCTCGTTTCTATTGTTCCTCCTCATCACAAACAGTTCATTCGAGTGAGCCGTATGTTGTATATCGCACACGCCTTCATCTGGCTACCTGTTTCTTTTGTTCCGCCTCATAACAAACAGTTCATTGAACTGAACCGTATGCCTTGCATCGCACACGCAACTAAAATCTGAACCGTGTTTGATGGCTCCACCATCGCAAACATTTTGCACCTTTTAACGGTTCATTTACACCACTGTTTGCGATTATTGCATCGCACACAGTTTCGTCAAAGGGTCTCTGATCGTAGTGTCGTGTTAGAAGCATCCTGCAGTAGTGCAAGGTGACATCCCTTATAATAAACATCCTATTCAGTGCTTATATGAATTTGATAATTATGTTATGAAGCAAGATCACTTCAATGTAAATGTTATGAAACAATTGAAACAAAATTCTGATATGATTGCTCGCTTGAGTGACTTGTTATTTAGAATCACTAATGATTTTAGAGGTGCAGGAAAACATGCCTCTATGATTCAAACTTAGTTAGAAGAAGTTGCTAAATCTCAAAGAGAATTGCTTAGTGAAATGAACAATAATATGAATGATTATGTTGTTAGAGTAGCAACTAGAGGAGGCAAAATGACTCAGGAGTCACTTTATCCTGAGGGACACCCTAAAACAATTGAATAAGACTCTCAAATTATTAATATTGATGCACCTAGTCCTCCTAAAAAGAAGAAGAAAAATAAAAATGATCGGACTTTGCATACCTCTAGTGAACCTGAAATTGAAAAACCTCATAAAAAATAATGATGTGTCTATCTCTGATGCTGAAACTCAATCTGGTAATGAACACTCACCAAGTGATAATGAAAATGAAAATGATGGTGATCATGAAGATGCTCAAACATACAATGATAAAGAACCAGATAATGGTGTTGAGATAGAACCCGCTGTTGATCTTGATAACCCATAACCTAAAAATAAACGATATGATAAAAGAGACTTTGTTGCTAGAAAATATGGTAAAGAAAGATAACCATGGGTTCAGAAGCCCATGCCCTTTCCACCAAAACCATCTAAGGGAAAATATGATGAAGAATTTGAACGCTTTGCTGAAATGCTTAGGCCAGTCTTTTTGCGCACTCGTTTGACTGATATTTTAAAGATGGGCCCTTATGCTAAATATATGAAAGAAATTGTCACTAATAAAATAAAAATACCTGAAGCTGAAATCTCCACTATGCTTGCTAACTATTCTTTTAAGAATGGAGTACCTAAAAAACTTGGAGATGCAGGAATACCAACTATACCTTGCTCTATTAAAATAAATTATGTCAAAACTGCTTTGTGTGATTTAGGAGCTGGTGTTAGTGTTATGCCCTTCTCTTTATATAAAAGACCTTATTTGAATAAACTCACACCTACCGAGATATCATTGCAAATGGCTGACAAATCAACTGCCATACCTATCGGTATTTGTGAGGATGTGCCTGTTGTTGTTGCAAATGTTACTATCTTAACAGACCTTGTTATACTTGAAATGCCCGACGACGACAACATGTCAATTATCCTTGGTAGACCCTTTTTGAATACTGCAGGGGTTGTTATTGACTGCAATAAAAGCAAAGTCACTTTTCATATCAATGGTAATGAGCATACGGTGCATTTTCTAGAGAAACAATTTCAAGTGAATGGTATTAATGTTATTGAAAAATCTTGGCCAATTATTATTGGAAATTTTCAACTCCCTTTACCTACTACCAAAAAGAAATATGAAACACTTATTGTTGGGGAGATGCATATCCTCGTTGAGGTAACTTAGTGTTTTACAAAAAGTTCTTCGGGTTCATGTTAATCGAAAGTGATTATTAATAAGACTTGATCAACCTTATTAATGGATTTTTTAGAGACATGTGGTCAATGAATTTAGTAAGCACAAACTTTTGTCCCCACCTTTTGTTTTCTGTTATTCTTATCTAAATAAATAGAATGCCATGTTTACCCTGTTTTCTGAATTTCCTGTGCAATAAAAAAGTGGTCAAAAATAAAAGTGCTCAGAATGACCTGAAATTTTAACACAATTTTTTTTGAATATTTGAGAATTTCTGGCACAAATAACATCACAAGGGGGTGTCCCTGGTGCCCACAAGACATCAGGGCGCGCCACCCACCCCAGGCGAGCCCTGGTGGGTGTTGGGCCCCACGTGGCCCCTCTCACTTATCTCTTTAGCCCAAGTCATCACCTACCTTCAGAAGAAAAAAATCACTCTTGCCCTCTCTCTCTCTATATATATATATACATCGTGTTCTTACTCTTAAAACCGTGGATTTTGATCTCCTTGCTCGAAGCTCCATTTCCGAAACTGTTTTGGGGGATTTCTACTTGGTATGTGACTCCTCCATTGCTCTAATTAGTTTTTGTTCTAGTCATTTAATTTTTGAGTATTTAGCTACTCTTGGTGCTGCTGTAGATGGGCTTGCATGTTGAATTCTTAGAGTTCTAAGTCGTTTGAATACTTAATATAGCCTCTAGGCACCCATATGAGTAGTTGCTATCAATATTGTGAAGTTTTGCTAACAAACTTTTGTGACCCAAAAATTTCTGAAAATTTTACGCGAATAAAATGTACCTCTTTGGAAGGAGTTCTTCGAGGAGGAGGTCCTTGGGGGCATCATCGAGCGGAAGCTTGATACGGCAGTCCTATGTTGAGCCAAGTGCAATCTCGATGTGGGACGCCGACACTAAATCATTCCTTTGGTCATGTAAGGAGTTCATGCTAGGTGCAGGTATCAAGGAAGAATTTGAGCAATATGTTCACAATGCCATGCTCACTCCCTTCATTGCAGATGACTGCATCCAACATCTCAACCTCACACAGACAATCACTAAGAAATTTAAATATCATTCTCGTGAGTCTAGAGTTTCATTTAGCCTTTATGATAATGCTTTTACCATGCCTCCAGAAGCCTTCTGTGTTGCATGTAAAATTCCATATTGGGATTCACTGGATGAACTACCAAGATCTGAGAACGACTCGTTTTTGACTAGTCTCTGTTACAGTGAGGATAGAGGAGTGACACAAGATAGAACAAAAAGTATGCATTTCCCATCAATTCATTACTTTGCACTCTTTAATGGCAAATGCATCATGGGCAAACAGGATGGCAACACACTGTGTGCCCCTGACTTGAGCCTCATACACACTGCTCTGACAGGAATTAGACGTTATAATCTTGGAGCAATAGTTCCACGGAGGTTGCAATGCAATGCTGATAGTGGCCACTATTATGGTGGGATTTATGCCTCCCATGTAGCTAAGGAGCTGGGTGTGTCACCTTGGCCTACCGGTCCCATTCTACCTACTCAATACTTAGACTTTGAGGCCATGTAGCGCCATAAGTTCATTAAGCCCACAGCCACTGACTATACTTACAACTTGATGTTCAATAAAATCCCATTGTGCATGGTATTTTTCCCGCGCATGCTCTCTTTCATTATCACAGTAAAAGAAGATATTAAGTTCTTGAGAGCGAGGCCTGCGAGTACAATGCAGCGGTCGAGGCTGCCCGACGGGCTGAGGAGGCCGCACCAAGAGCCTCCGTGAGTGGTCACTCTGACTATTATCCAGGCTACGGATGGTGATTACCAAGCTATGCCAAAAGCCTAAGCTTGGGGGAGTACGTATTTCCACCGACATTATATTCATGTTCACACATTTTATTCCAGTTTTCGGTGTTCATACTTTCTCATTGTATTATCCATGCTACATTTTTCCCTTGCTTTCTTCTTGTGTGTTTGAAAAACTTTGAGAAAATCTTGCTTCTTTCCGGTTTTTCTTTCTAGTTTAATTTAGTTGTAGTATTAAAAGAAAACCAAAAAATATTTCTCATTTCTTCTTTTATTTGTTGGGAGCTTTCCCGTGTAAATAGTTTTTCTCGTTTTTGTTTTTCTTTCTTTTGCTTCCTTTCAAGAAAAAAACTAAAAACTCCAAAAATATTTCAGTGTGCTTCTCTGAAATTCTTCTCCTTTTCTTTTGTTGAGACGTACCAAGGAGAAGACCACGATCAAAATATTGAGTGGCACTCATATGCATTATTGTTTATCTAACAGAGAGCCCATATTATTTTGTTTTCTCCTCTGAATAAAATGTTGCAGATTCCAACTTAGTCCATGACACTCTTGCACTACTATTATTTTCATATCATTCGGTCATGCAAGTGAAAGGCAATAATTAGGATATTTGATGAAGTGACCGTGGCAGGGAAAAGCGAGTATGAACTCAACCTGTTTTTGTTTTGTAAATATGTTTAACTCGGTATCCATCATTCAGCATATTATGATCAAACATGTTTGCAATGACAATTAAAGATTATAGTTGATCATGCCATGCTTAAGTAGCTAGGAGTGGATAATGATTTATCTTGGGTGTCAACATGCATTAAATTGATTGTGATGTAGTATGATGATATGGTTTCCTCCTCTGAATGTTTCAACTGGCTTGACTTGACACATGTTCACGCATGTAGTTGAATCAAAACCAACATAGCCTCCACGATATTTATGGTCATGGTGTTTATATCCTACTCATGCTAGTATTAAATGTTGATTATTCATAATGCATGTTCATTAATGTTTTCGCTCTCTAGTTGGTCGCTCCTCAACCTATTTGCTAGCCAAGCGAGAATACTGCTTGTGCATCAAAATCCTTAAACCAAAGTTATTCCAGATGAGTCTAGTATATCTACCTATATGCGGTATTACCCGACTATTCCAAGTAAATTGCATGTGCCACCTCTAAAATTTCAAATGAACATCTGTTTTGTGTGCCTGGACCGCTCATGGAGCGATAGGGGGTAGTCAGTATATTCCATGCTAAGCAGGTTATTCTCATGATGAGTGTTTATTTACTCGTCCTTGCACAAGAGGGGTCGATAATAGGGATGCCCAGTCCCGAAATAAAAAATTGCAAATAGTTAAACAAAGCTCCCCCAGGACTGTTTTGGTATGGACGACACCTGTGGATTCGGCTAGCCATGGCTTGTGTTCGTTGGTGGAGGGGGAGTAAACCTTTACTTTTACCACTTGGGAACCACCGCTAATGTGTTTAGCATGGAAGAAATTGATAACTCTTGGTCGTGACGTTGACAGGAAGGGTGCACCTCCCAAAATTATATTTATCTCTGACTTAAGCTTTGAGCTATGTCACCTCTACAAATCCCTGCTTCCCTCTACGAAGGGGCTATCTATTTACTCTTATGTTATTTTACTTTTATGTTGAATCATCACCTTCTCAAACAAGTACCAGACCTGAGAGCACTATTTTCATCCTCATGCATTGTGTATAGTTAATGTTGAATGCATCATGACTGGATCTCTTCTACCATGAATTACAATGTTTAGTCGCTGCTTAAACTTTGGAGGTACTCTGCATTTATGTTTTGCGGTCTCAGAAAGGGCTAGCGAGGTACCACTGTTGTCATATTATATGATGATTGTTTTGACAAAGTGTTGGCATTTGAGATATATCATTATTTGCTCACTAGTTGATTATGCCATTGATATGAGCTAATATAATTTCTAAGAGTTATTGCTTGCATGGTTAGGTATGATCTTTGCTGAAAACCTGGGTGCTATTTAAGCATATATATGTAAACAAGAACAAAAGAGTTCGTAAAAGTTTTTCTTTATCACTTTCAGTTTGTCAATTGAATTGCTTGAGGACAAGCAATGGGTTAAGCTTGGGGGAGTTGATACGTCTCCATCGTATCTACTTTTCCTAACGCTTTTGCTCTTGTTTTGGACTCTAATTTGCATGATTTGGATGAAACTAACCTGGACTGACGTTGTTTTTAGCAGAACTACCATGGTGTTGTTTTTGTGCAGAAATAAAAGTTCTCGAATTTGGACGAATTTTTTTGGAACAAATAAAAAATATTGGAACCAAGAAACATTGGAGGGGGGAGGGCCCTGCCTGCCCACAAGACACCAGGGCGCGCCACCACCCTCTGGTGCGCCCTGGTGGGTGCCGGGGCCCTCAAGGCCCCGCTAACCCTAATTCCGACACTATAAAATCCTATTTTCCAAAAAAAAACGAGAGGAAGTTTCATCGCGTTTTATGATATGAAGCCGTCGCCACCTCCTGGTCTACATCGGGAGGCCAGATTGGAGCCCGTTCGGGGCTCCAGAGAGGGGGGGGGGTCTTCGGTCTTCGTCATCACCAACCATCCTCCATCACAAATTTCATGATGCTCACCGCCGGGAGTGAGTAATTCCTTCGTAGGCTCGCTGGTCGGTGGGGTGTTGGATGAGATTCATCATGTAATCGAGTTAGATTTGTTAGGGCTTGATCCCTAGTATCCACTATGTTCTGAGATTGATGTTGTTATGACTGTGCTATGCTTAATGCTTGTCACTAGGGACCGAGTGGCATGATTTCAAATCTGAACCGTTTATGTTTTCACCATTATATCTATGCCCTTGATCCGATCTTGCAACTCATATGCACCTATTACGTGCTATGATCCGTAAACCCCAAGGTGAAAACAATTGGGATACTTTCCGGTGATGACCTTAGTTTGAGGAGTTCATGTATTCACTATGTGTTAATGCTTTGTTCCGGTTCTCTATTAAAAGGAGGCCTTAATATCCCTTAGTTTCCTTATGGACCCCGCAGCCACGGGAGGGTAGGATAAAAGATGGCATGCAAGTTCTTTTCCATAAGCACGTATGACTATTTACGGAATACATGCCGAAATTATATTTATGAACTGGAGCTAGTTATGTGTCGCCCTAGGTTATGACTGATATATGATGAATATCATCCAACGAATTCACCGATCCAATGCCTACGAGTTTTTCACATATTCTTCTTGCTAAGTTACTACCGTTGTTGCTACTGTTACAACTGCTACAAAATTATCACTATTGCTGTTAGCATTACAGTTACTGTCACTATTACGGCTATCACTATCCAACTATCATACTACTGTGCTACTGATCACTTCGCTGATAATATTTAATCCCAAGGTGTGGTTGAATTGACAACTCAACTGCTAATACTTATAAATATTCTTTGGCTCCCCTTGTGTCGAATCTGTAATTCGGGTTGAATACTCTATCATTGAAAACTGTTGCGATCCCCTATACTTGTGGGTTATCATACTCCACATGTGCCCTTGGTCACTACTAGCATAAATCTGTCAGTGCACATTTCATCATATGTCTTTCTTCGAGCTTTCAGATAGATAGAATCTGCATTCAAGACAGATAATGCACTGGCCGAAACACCCATAGTAAAAAACTAAAAACAGAGTTTACACACCACACACTCTTACAGTATGCTCAATTATAGCAAGTATTATTAGATCATACATAATCCTCAATGTCCATAATTATTAACACAAAAATGACCAACCAGGTTGCCTTCCTTAACTCCTCATGATGAACGTCGATGCGAACGACACGACACCTTGTCGGGGACTGCGATCTCAGCACTGTGTTATCGCCAAGCTCTATGTCGAGGATGTGTTCCTCACATTTGCCATGAAATTCCTTCACATGCATCTTTTGCGTCCATCTTACTCAACCATAACACCATGATGTCGTCACTTGGATGCCAAGGGAACCTTGTCATGATCATATTTCTTGATTAACTACTCAATACCTCTCCTATCTTTTCCCCTAGCATGAGAAGAGAGAGAGAGAGATGTGGTCTTATAGGGGACCAATATTTCTACTTCCATGATAGCGTCAACGTTGGTAGTAGGAGCAATGCTGTCGATGTTGGAAAATTGGGGAGACAACTAAAGATTTGAGGGTTGTTGGGGTGGGTTTTGTATTGGAGGATTGACGAAGAGCTCGGCAACACTAGAATTCAGTAGTAATAGGGTGGTGGTTTAGGGGACGTTAGACCATGGTACACCTAGAGGTCGACAGTAGTTGGGTATGCATGTTCAGGCAAAAAATCACAGCGTATGCCCACCAATCGGCACATACGAGTGGTTGGAAGTATTGCCTAGATAGTTGGGCATGGCGCTGGCATCACAACCACGCACTTCCATGTGAAGAGAAACAACACATAGGAGATATTAAGGTGCATTTTTTATAATTAGTGGGTGATAATATTTTCTTGATCTTAGGAAGGAAGTTATTATTGTTAGGAAGACAATGTTTTATAGAATCACCCCGATACAATGGTTGCAGCAAAGTCAATATCATATTTTTGTCCGCCGAAAAAGGAGTGTAGAATCTCCTTTGTAAACGGCGGCCAAGAATGTTTGATTACATTTAGGATGGTAATTGTTGATTCAATCACTCTGAAAGGACTGTTGCAGTAAGTTAAGACATATATTTTACCTACAAAAAGCGAGAGTGACACACCATCACTGCAATGTACCACAATGCCTCTTTAAGAATAACGATATACATATACACACGCATTTTGAAAATTTCATAAATATCAATGAATGTGGTGGTTATAGCATGTAAGCAACATTGTAATTTGTACAAAATATGCATCAAAGTTTTCAAGAAAGATAAAAATAGTATATGTTATTATTGTCGAAACAACGGGAGATCAAGGAGTGTTGTTACTATTAACTTAGTCACAACAATTATTACAAAGTAGGCTATGATAGCATTATCGAAGGTCGTCCTTATGCCTTTTGAATAGGTTCAGTTGACTCGACAGAGCATGGGTTGGTCATATGC
The DNA here is from genome assembly GCF_003073215.2 of Triticum urartu. Lineage (NCBI taxonomy): Eukaryota > Viridiplantae > Streptophyta > Magnoliopsida > Poales > Poaceae > Triticum > Triticum urartu. The sequence continues at coordinate 564,328,965 of NC_053025.1, forward strand.
TGCAAATGTGCCGAGAGAGTCTTCGTTGAAGTCTCGAGTCATACAAGACACCTCTAGGCCAACTCTAAACTTCTCTCCCTGATGTTAATTTGAGTCATATGATACTCCTCAAAATTGACTTGAGGCTTCCAAAATGATTTTTTATGGCGACCTTGTATATTACGTGCTCAAAGTCCATACTCTTATGGTAGTTGATGCTGAGGCTCGGCACCAAAACATCTTATGAGGATGGTTTTTATAGCCGCCAATGCTCGTTTGCAAATTTAGGCCACCATCTTATTGGGCCCACCAATTTCTTGTGCATATTCTTTGTCAGGTTTGTTACCTCACTAAATCTCCGAATGATGTAAGCCAAGTTGCCAATGTCCTCTGATACGTCTCCAACGTATCTATAATTTTTGATTGTTCCATGCTAATATATTATCAACCTTGGATGTTTTATATGCATTTATATGCTATTTTATATGATTTTTGGGACTAGCCTATTAACCTAGAGACCAGTGCCAGTTTATGTTTTTTCCTTGTTTTAGAGTATCGCAGAAAAGGAAAATCAAACGGAGTCTAATTGACCTGAAACTTCACGGAACTTATTTTTGGAAGGAAAGCAACCCGGGAGACTTGGAGTGCACGTAAGGGAAGCAACGAGGAAGCCACGAGGCAAGGGGGATCGCCCACCCCCTAGGCGCGGCCTCCACCCTCGTGCGACCCTCGTGGCTCCCCTGACGTATCTCTTCCACCTTTATATATCCATATACCCTAAAACGATCAGGGAGCACAATAGATCAGGAGTTCCGCCGCCAGAAGCCTTCGTAGCCACCGAAAGCCAATCTAGACCCGTTCCGGCACCCTGCCGGAGGGGGAATCCCTCTCCGGTGGACATCTTCATCATCCCGGTGCTCTCCATGACGAGGAGGGAGTAGTTCTCCCTCGGGGCTGAGGGTATGTACCAGTAGCTATGTGTTTGATCTCTCTCTCTCTCTCGTGTTCTTGATTTGGCACGATCTTGATGTATCACGAGCTTTGCTATTATAGTTGGATCTTATGTTTCTTATCCCCCTCTACTCTCTTGTAATGGATTGAGTTTCCCCTTTGAAGTTATCTTATCAGATTGAGTCTTTAAAGATTTGAGAACACTTGATGTATGTCTTGCGGTGCGTATCTGTGGTGACAATGGGATATCACGTGATTCACTTGATGTATGTTTTGGTGACCAACTTGCGGGTTCCGCCCATGAACTTATGCATAGGGGTTGGCACACATTTTCATCGTGATTCTCCGGTAGAAACGTTGGGAACTCTTTGAGGTTCTATGTGTTGGTTGAATAGATGAATCTGAGATTGTGTGATGCATATCGTATAATCATACCCACGGATACTTGAGGTGACATTGGAGTATCTAGGTGACATTAGGGTTTTGGTTGATTTGTGTATTAACGTGTTATTCTAGTACGAACTCTAGGGCTGTTTGTGACACTTATAGGAATAGCCCAACAAATTGATTGGAAAGAATAACTTTGAGATGGTTTCGTACCCTACCATAATCTCTTCGTTTATTCTCCGCTATTAGTGACTTGGGAGTGACTCTTTGTTGCATGTTGAGGGATAGTTATGTGATCCAATTATGTTATTATTGTTGAGAGAACTTGCACTAGTGAAAGTATGAACCCTAGGTCTTGTTTCCTATCATTGCAATACCGTTTGTGCTCACTTTTATCATTAGTTACCTTGCTGTTTTTATATTTTCAGATTACAAAAACCTTTGTCTACCATCCATATACCACTTGTATCACCATCTCTTCGCCGAACTAGTGTACCTATACAATTTACCATTGTATTGGGTGTGTTGGGAACACAAGAGACTCTTTGTTATTTGGTTGCAGGGTTGCTTGAGAGAGACCATCTTCATCCTATGCCTCCTACGGATTGATAAACCTTAGGTCATCCACTTGAGGGAAATTTGCTACTGTCCTACAAACCTCTGCACTTGGAGGCCCAACAACATCTACAAGGAGAAGGTTGTGTAGTAGACATCAAGCTCTTTTCTGGCGCCGTTGCCGGGGAGGTTAGCGCTTGAAGGTATATCTTTAGATCTTGCAATCGAATCTTTTTGTTTCTTATTTTAGCACTAGTTTAGTTTATAAAACAAAACTATAAAAATGGAATTGTGTTTGCCTCATATGCTTCATCTTTTTAATATCTTTCATGAGTATGATGGAAAGGAAAATTGTGCCAAAGTGTTAGAAGATGAATGCATTAAAATGTTTGGCACTAAATATTTGTATGATGAGCATGATTCCAATGTTGTTAGTTTGAATTCCTTGAATATCTATGATACTAATGATATGCAAAGCCACAAGCTTGGGGATGCTATGTTTGATGAATATGATATTTTTAGTCTCCCGAGTTTTGATGTGAAAATTTATTATGATGATAGCATGCCTCATATTTATGATGATTATGTTGATGAAAGTGGTTTCGGAGAGGTCATGACTTTATTTTGTGATGAATCCACTATTTCGGAAGAGGTTCCAATTGATTATGACAACAAAGTTGCTATCTATGATGATTATTGTGATGACTTGTATGATATAAAGAATAATGATATCCATAAATCTTGTCATCATGATTTTAGTTTTCAATTGGATTATGCCTCACATGATAATTATTTTGTTGAGTTTGCTCCCACTATTATTCATGAGAAGAATTTTGCTTGTGTGGAGAGTAGTAAATTTTCTAAGCTTGTAGATCATGAAAAGAATGCTTTATGTGATGGTTATATTGTTGAATTCATTCATGATGCTACTGAAAATTATTATGAGGGAGGAATATATGCTTGTAGGAATTGCAATAATATCAAGTTTCCTCTCTATGTGCTTAAAGTTTTGAAGTTATGCTTGTTCTACCTTCCTATGCTAGTTGATTATTGTTCCCACAAGTTGTTTTCTCACAAAATCCCTATGCATAGGAAGTGGGTTAGACTTAAATGTGCTAGTCATATTCTTCATGATGCTCTCTTTATGTTTCAATTCTTATCCTTTATGTGAGCATCATTGAAATCATCATGCCTAGCTAGGGGTGTTACACGATAGCGCTTGTTGGGAGGCAATCAAACTTTATTTTTGTTCCTTGCTTTTGGTTCATGTTTAGTAATGAATAATTCATCTAGCCTCTGTTTAGATGTGGTTTTATGTTTTAATTAGTGTTTGTGCCAAGTAGAACCTTCGGGAAGACTTGGGTGAAGTCTTTATGTTCATGCTGTAAAAACAGAAACTTTAGCGCTCACGAGATTTGCTGCCATTTTTATTGGCGAGTGATATTTAGTTAATTCTTTTTGAAGATGATTAATAGATAAATTCCTCAGGTCCAGAAATTTATTTCAGAATTTTTGGTGTTCCAGAAGTTTGCGTTAGTTACAGATTACTACAGACTGTTCTGTTTTTGACATATTCTGTTTTCGATGTGTCGTTTGCTTATTTTGATGAATCTATGAGTAGTATCGGAGGGTATGAACCATAGAGAAGTTGGAATAAAGTAGTTTTAACACCAATATAAATAAATAATGAGTTTATTACAGTACCTTGAAGTGGTGTTTTGTTTTCTTTCGCTAACGGAGCTTACGAGTTTTCTGTTAAGTTTTGTGTTGTGAAGTTTTCATGTTTTGGGTAAAGATTCGATGGATTATGGAATAAGGAGTGACAAGAGCCTAAGCTTGGGGATGAACATGGCACCCCAAGGAAATATTCAAGGACAACCAAGAGCCTAAGCTTGGGGATGCCCCGGAAGGCATCCCCTCTTTCATCTTTGTTCATTGGTAACTTTACTTGGAGCTATATTTTTATTCGCCACATGATATGTGTTTTGCTTGGAGCGTCAATTTATTTTGTTAGGATTTGCTTGCTGTTTGAATAAAATACCAAGATCTGAAATTCTTAAATGTAAGGGAGTCTTCACATAGTTGCATAATTATTCAACAACTCATTGATCTTCACTTATATCTTTTGGAGTAGTTTGTCATTTGCTCTAGTGCTTCACTTATATCTTTTTAGAGCATGGTGGTGGTTTTATTTTATAGAAATAGATGAACTCTCGTGCTTCACTTATATTATTTTGAGAGTCCTAAGCAGCATGGTAATTTGCTTTGGTTATGAATTTAGTCCTAATATGATGGGCATCCAAGAGGGATATAATAAAAACTTTCATATAAGTGCATTGAATACTAAGAGAAGTTTGATACTTGATGATTGTTTTGAGATATGGAGATAGTGATATCAAAGTTGTTCTAGTTTGGTAATTGTGAATTTGAGGAATACTGGTGTTGAAGTTTGCAAGTCCCGTAGCATGCACGTATGGTAAACATTGTGTAACAAATTTGAAACATGAGGTGTTATATGATTGTCTTCCTTATGAGTGGCGGTCGGGGACGAGCGATGGTCTTTTCCTACCAATCTATCCCCCTAGGAGCATGCGCTTAATGCTTGGTTTTCGATGACTTGTAGATTTTTGCAATAAGCATGTAAGTTCTTTATCACTAATGTTGAGTCCATGGATTATACGCACTCTTACCCTTCCATCATTGCTAGCCTTTTCGGTACCGTGCATTGCCCTTTTTCTCATTGAGAGTTGGTGCAAACTTTGCCGGTGCATCCAAACCCCATGATATGATACGCTATTTCACACATAAACCTCCTTATATCTTCCTCAAAACAGCCACCATACCTACCAATTATGGCATTTCCATAGCCATTCCGAGATATATTGCCATGCAACTTTCCACCATTCCGTTTATTATGACACGCATCATCATTGGCATATTGCTTTGCATGATCATGTAGTTGACATCGTATTTGTGGCAAAGCCACCGTTCATAATTTTTCATACATGTCACTCTTGATTCATCGCAATCCCGGTACACCGCCGGAGGCATTCATATAGAGTCATACTTTGTTCTAGTATCGAGTTGTAATCTTTGAGTTGTAAATAAATAGAAGTGTGATGATCATCATTAATAGAGCATTATCCCCAAAAAAAGGGGGAAAAGAAAGGCCAAAAAAAGGGGGCCAAATAAAAAAAGAAAGGCCAAAAAAAGGGGCAATGCTACTATCCTTTTTCCATACTTGTGCTTCAAAGTAGCACCATGATCTTTATGATGGAGAGTCTCTTGTTTTGTCACTTTCATTTACTAGTGGGAAATTTTCATTATAGAACTTGGCTTGTATATTCCAACAATGGGCCTCCTCAAGTGCCCTAGGTCTTCATGAGCAAGCAAGTTGGATGCGCACCCACTTAGTTTCTTTTGTTGAGCTTTTATACATTTATAGCTCTAGTTAATCCGTTGCATGGCAATCCCTACTCCTTGCATTGACATCAATTGATGGGCATCTCCCTAGCCCATTGATTAGCCGCGTCGATGTGAGACTTTCTCCTTTTCGTCTTCTCCACATAACCCCCTCATTATATTCTATTCCACCCATAGTGCTATATCCATGGCTCACGCTCATGTATTGCGTGAAAGTTGAAAAAAGTTTGAAATTACTAAAGTATGAAACAATTGCTTGGCTTGTCATCGGGGTTGTGCATGATGAGAGCATTCTTGTGTGATGAAAATGGAGCATGACCAAACTATATGATTTTGTAGGGATGAACTTTCTTTGGCCATGTTATTTTGAGAAGACATGATTGCTTTGTTAGTATGCTTGAAGTATTATTGTTTTCATGTCAATATTAAACTTTTGTCTTGAATCTTATGGATCTGAATATTCTTGCCACAATGAAGAGAAATACATGATGAATATGTTAGGTAGCACTAGCAAACATGCCCGTGCGTTGCAACGGGAGAAAAAAGTGGTGTGTTTTACTGCGAGCAAATGTTAATTTATCATTAATTAGGCTAGACATGTAGAGGATAAGTTTGATGATGATAAAAATGATGAATCAATTAACAATAGAATTCTTAGGCGCACCAATCATATTCTGTTGCGTAAATGCATGATTTTTCATCGCAATTGAGATCAACTAAAGATTCGATTGCCATGACACGTAAATGTCTTTGTTTTGACGCCAATAATTTATTACGCACTCATATGAAATGAGAACAATAGCGGCTGGAGACAATTTATTTTATATTTACTTTATAGGACATGCAAGCATATGTGTATTGGCTCGTGTGTGCTTTAACCTGTTCATACTCCTTTCAATAATAATATCACTAAATCCCGCAATGTGTGCATAGTTTTGGAGAACAAACACATGTGTGCACTCCTAAAAAAAGTGGAAGATATTTACCGGTCCATCCAAACTGCCTGCACGTAGTTAGAAAAAAAAATCGGCCGGTCCTCCAGGCGTGGTATGGACTCGTCAGTTCTTCCCTGAGCTCACCCCGCCGCCTTATCTCTTCGGTTTTCTCGTCAGTTATCCATCCCAAGTTCCCAACCCCCACCCCCACCCCATCTCAATACCAGACGTGTCACCGCTTCCGCCTGCCCCATCATCGCCACCGTTACCCCGTTACCCCCCGCACCGCTCCCCTGCTCTGGCCGCTCGTCTTCCTGCCCACACTGCCAGCCAGGATACCCCGCTCCAGTGCTCCACCACCCAGCACCAATGGCCATGGCGGGTTACATACTCACGCGCCGGATCCCCGGTTCCCCTGCTCCACAACGCTAGTGGCCGCCCGCGCGTCCCATGGCGGCCTCTGAGCGGGCTCCGAGCGCTCCCGCCATGGCTGATGGCCTTCAGGGTGTCGCCGGGGAGCTTCTCCTGTCGGCTTTCACCTCCGTTCGTCGGAACCCCAAGCACCGCCGCCGTGGAGTGTCCCCATCTAAGGGAGTCCTGGATTAGGGGGTGTCTGGGTAGCCGGACTATACCTTCAGCCGGGCTACAGGACTATGAAGATACAAGATTGAAGACTTCGTCCCGTGTCCGGATGGGACTTTCGTTGGCGTGGAAGGCAAGCTTGGCGATGCGGATATTTAGATCTCCTACCATTGTAACCGACTTTGTGTAACCCTAACCCTCTCCGGTGTCTATATAAACCGGAGGGTTTTAGTCCGTAGGACGACATACAGAACAACAATCATACCATAGGCTAGCTTCTAGGGTTTAGCCTCTCCGATATTTAGAGCTCTCTTCCGTAAACGAGCTCTTGGATCGCATCGCCGCCTTGGGGGTCACTAAGGACTATGACCAGGTTGGGCTTAAACCCGATCTAAGAGAAATTAATTCTCCCCAAGTCACCCATCACGTTGCCGTGGTAGAGGCACAGTGCGGCAACTCTTCATCTATCTTAAGGACTAGCTACGTCCGGATTCCCGATCCCTCCAAGTCGGATACCCGCGGAGGGGAGGATGTAACTCAAGACCTGAACTTAGAATCAGGCAACGGGCTAGATTCACTGGACAACATCCAAGAATCCAAACTTCAGAGTTCGGAAACTCCTTGGCCTCTGAGTCTTAGATTGGGTGAAGTTCCGGATTTAATTCCACCCACCCACCCGAACATAAGCGATCTATCCCAAATCAGGCAAAAGCCCGAAGAAACAGTACATCATTACTGGGCAAGGTTCCTCCTGGTTATGAACAGGATAAAGGACTGCCGCGAGGAAGATGCAATCTCAATCTTTTGCAATCATTGCACGGACAAGGGAATCCTCAATGCCATAGGTCGTCGTGGTAATACACGCTTCTCTGACTTGGCGTCCATAGTACAAAAGTACTGTGTGATGGAAAGCGCCCGGAAAACCGAAACTAAATTTTGGGACAATCCGGCCCTGAATAGAAACCTCGTCCGAAATAAAAGGGTGCATCATCATCAGACACCCGGGTTAAAAACCAAAAAACCAAAACCCTCTACAGGGCATGGAACCGTACTGGAGGGATGGCTTAATGGACCCTGTAAAATTCATAGTACAGAGGACGCCACACCAACTCATAGCCTTAGAGCATGTTGGATACTCTGACAGGTGGCCAAAAGGGGCGAAGATCTCCTAATTCCGGAGGCCGCAGAAAACCACCTCAGGGACTCCAGTACAGTCTTAACAGTCTTCGAGACTTTCGCATCAAATAATATGCGAAAAAGAACACTCCGCAGCCTCGCCGAAGTCTATCAAGTAGCAACAATAAACCCATGGAGTGACACGGCTATTACTTTTAATGCCAGTGATGAACCTAAAATCCGAACAGCTCGAGCACCAGCCACATTGGTACTCAGTCCTATAGTGGACGGCTTTCGCCTCACCAAGGTACTCATGGATGGAGGCAGCGGATTGAACCTCATTTATGAGGAAACCCTTCAAAAAATGGAAATAGACTGGAACCACATTGAGCGAAGCAGCACAACCTTTAGAGGAATAATCCCCAGTCGGGAAGCGCGTTGTGCAGGAAAAATCACACTAGATGTGGTGTTCGGCACGCCGGATAATTATAGGTCCGAAGAGGTCACATTCCAAGTGGCCCCGTTCAGTAGCGGATACCACGCTCTGCTGGGGCGGGAAGCGTTTACAATCTTCCAAGCAATACCCCATTACGGGTACATGAAGCTCAAGATGCCCGGGCTGAACGGAATCATCACTCTCGCTACTGATCCGGACATAGCACTCCGCGCTGAAAACAAGACAGCCGCATTGGCCCTTGAGGCACTGTCCGAAGCCCTAGCGGCTGAGGAACTGACTATGCTGCGCTCCATGATAAGCAGGGACGATGTGATACTCGATAAAAGATCCAAGTCCACCTCCTTTAAACCAGCGGATGAAATAGTCAAATTCCAGGTCCATCCAACGGACCCCAATAAAACAGCTTCCATCGGGGCACGATAAAACCCCGATGTAGACGCCGCACTGCGAGAATTCCTACGGGAGAACTGGGACATTTTTGCCTGGCACCCTTCAGACATGCCAGGAATCCCACGCAGGCTGGCCGAACACAGCTTAAATATCCTAAAAGGATTCAAACCTGTCAAACAAGCCCTTCGGCGTTTCTCTGATCCCAAGAGACAGGCAATGGGAGAGGAGCTAGCCAAACTATTGGAGGCCGGATTCATCAGAGATATAAAACATCCGGAATGGCTAGCAAACTTGGTGATGGTACCAAAGAAGGACAAATCCTGGCGCCTGTGCGTTGACTTCAAAGACCTTAACAAGGCTTGCCCAAAGGATCCCTTCCCCCTCCCCCGCATCGTTCAAATTATCGACGCCACTGCAGGACACGATTCGCTGTGCTTCCTCGACGCATACTCCGGTTACCATCAAATCAAGATGGCCGATTCAGACCAAGCCACAACGGCATTCATCACCCCATACGGCCCATTCTGCTTCAACACAATGCCTTTCGGGCTCGAAAACGCCGGCGCAACATATCAGCGCATGATTCAGACATGTCTGGCAAACCAGATCGGCAAAATAGTAGAGGCATACGTGGATGATGTGGTCGTAAAAACAAGACATGTCGAATCTCTAGTAGACGACTTGAGGCTTACATTTGACAACCTCCGAGCATATGACATCAAGCTAAATCCGGAAAAATGCGTTTTTGACGTTCCAGCCGGAAAGCTCTTGGGCTTCATTGTATCCGGTAGAGGAATCGAAGCAAATCCAGCCAAGATCCGAGCTTTGTCACAATTGGATATCCCAAAGGACCTCAAACAAATACAAAAATTAACCGGATGCGTGGCGACTCTAAGCCGCTTTATCTCCTGGTTGGGAGAAAAGGCGCTACCCCTCTATCGCCTCCTTCGGCGCACCGAACACTTCGAGTGGACGGCTGCCGCCACGGCCGGACTCGAGGAAATAAAAGCCATATTGGCAACAAACCCGTCCTGTCCGCTCTGAACATCGGCGAACCAATGCTATTGTACATTGCAGCAACCCATCAAGTTGTCAGCGCAGTACTCGTCGTCGAGCGGGAAACGGATGGACACAAATTCCCCCTTCAAAAGCCGGTTTACTATGTGTCCACTGTCCTCACCCCATGCAAATCACGGTACCCACATTATCAAAATATTGCATATGCGGTATTCATGGCATCCCGGAAGCTACGACACTACTTTCAAGAGTGTTCAATCACAGTAGCATCGGAAGTACCACTCAACGATATTATAAACAACCGTGACGCAACAGGCCGGATTGCAAAATGGGCCATTGAGCTCCTCCTGTTCGACATAACTTATAGGCCACGGCGAGCTATCAAGTCGCAAGTTTTGGCCGACTTCGTCGCAGAATGGACGGAGGCCGAACTCCCTAAAGAGTACGGCACATATTCAAACTGGATCATGCACTTCGACGGTTCCAAAATGTTGGCCGGACTAGGGGCCAGCGTCGTTTTGACGTCCCCCACAGGAGACACAGTTCAATATGTACTCCAGATTATGTACACGGACTCCAACAATGCAGCCGAATATGAGGCCCTCTTACATGGTCTCCAGATGGCAGTATCCATGGGCATTCAATGCCTAGAGGTGCGTGGGGATTCGAACCTCACGATATCCCAAATAAATAGAGACTTTGATGCCAAGGATCCAAAAATGGCAGCTTACCGCAACGCCGTCCTCAAAATGTCAGCTCGGTTTGAGGGGCTCGAATTTCACCATATAGCCCGAGAAAACAATCAGGCGGCAGACGTCCTGGCACGCATCGGCGCAAAACGTGATGCGGTCCCCCCCAACATCTTCCTGGAAAGGCTGTTCAAGCCATCCGTAGTATGGGAAGGGGAACATGGCAATATTAGCCCGGACCCAACCACACTGTCCGACGCCGAACAATCTGACATAATCGGAGGCCCTGCCAATGAAATCACAACCTCAGCCCACGTACTAATGGTTGTTATCGCCTCGTGGATAGAACCATTCCTAGCCTACCTTACTAGGCAGGAACTCCCAGAGGACCAAAACGAGGCACGTTGTATAGTGCGGCGATCTAAAGCCTATAAAGTCCATGAGGGAGAACTTTATAAGAAAAGCACTACTGGAGTCCTTCAAAGGTGCATCTCCGAAGAGGAAGGGCGGAACCTGCTGGCTGAAATTCATGCCGGACTCGGTGGCCATCACCCCGCAGCTTGGTCCCTTGTAAGCAAGGCTTTCGGTACAGGCTTTTATTGGCCGACGGCCCGGGCGGACGCTCAGGACTTGGTCCAACGATGCGCCGGTTGCCAGCTTTTTGCAAACCAAAGCCATATGCCACCCACCGCCCTCCAAACTATCCCCATCACTTGGCCTTTCGCGGTCTGGGGGCTTGACATGGTGGGACCCCTTAAAGGCGGAACCCACAAGAAAAAATACTTACTGGTCATGGTGGATAAGTTCACCAAATGGATAGAAGCCAAGCCTGTTAAGACGGGCGAATCCGGACCTGTGATAGACTTTATATCCGGGGTCGTACACCGTTATGGCGTCCCCCACAGCATCATCACCGATAACGGCACGAACTTTACGGCCGATGAGGTAAAACCCTGGTGCAAAAACATGGGCATCAACCTCGATTATGCTTCCGTCTATCACCCACAAACTAACGGTCAGGTCGAATGTGCAAATGGTCTCATCATGAGCGGCATCAAACCCAGATTAGTGCGGTCCCTCAAGGAATCTAACACGCACTGGGTAGAGGAGCTCGACTCCGTACTCTAGGGGCTGCAGACCACGCCGAATCGCACCACCGGATACACACCATTTTTTATGGTGTACGGCGCAGAGGCAGTCTTGCCCTGCGACATAATTCATGACTCACCTCGAGTGCGCATGTACGAAGAAAGGGAAGCCGAGCTCGATCGGCAGGATGGTTTGGACGCCTTAGAGGAGGAGCGCGACACGGCAAAAGCCCGTTCCGCATTCTATCAACAGCAGGCTCGAAGATATCAAAGCAGAGAAGTGCGGGCCAAAAACTACAACGTTGGCGAATTAGTTCTACGCCTGCCGGACAAGAAAAAGGACAAGCTGAAGCCCAAGTGGGAAGGTCCCTTCATAATCGACCAAGTCCTGACTGGTGGAGCATACCGCCTGCGAGATGCGTCGGATAACCGACTCGAGCCGAACCCATGGAACGCAGCCCGTCTCCAAAGATTCTACGCCTAGCGCCGGACTCTGTGTTTGTCTCCTTCCTCTGTCCATTTTTTGCATTTTCTGTCTTACATTTCTCTCCTTCCCCTCTTTTCTTTTATAGCCCTTAAAGGCTCCTCTGAGTGACGTGCTACTTGCGCTCATTAAACTGGGGGCTTCTTTAACAGAAGCTTATTTATACGGGCTTCACGCCCACCCCATGTGTCAAACTTCCGCATGTACCTTTTCTTCACCATTATATGCATCGATATGACTTAAGTTTTGGCCAAGCTGGGTTGACTGGCTCCTGTGCTTACCCCTACGTTCCCGATTGTTCGGCTAGGTGGTAAAGGGAGCACCTCTGCGATTGTTACTGATGGATCAGCCAGATGTGTACCTCAGACTGGCTGAAGCCGAAAGCTAGCGTTCTTAAGGGAATATTCGGTCGGTGAACTAAAAGATGGCCTTTTTTACTTATTTATATATATGCCCCCAGATGATTTTCCTGCGTTTGCAGTCCGGACATGCACTTTAGGGCATGCCTCCTAGAGAAAGGAACCCCTAACAGAACTATTCTCTCTGGAAGATGTTTCTTACTAACCATGTAATATAACATAACTAGTTGGTCACTTGTCTGATAAAGCACTAATGACCCCTACGCCTGGTCTCCATGCATACCCCGGTTCTTACATAACCGGTAGGGTATTCGGACACACTCCGGACCGTCAAGTCCTGAGGTTGAAGAGAAAAGGTCGGGAACGACAAACGATCTACAATCCGGCTAGAAGGCATTGCACATGTCAATTAAAAATTACATAGTCACTCTGACTGATTGTATTCCTCTTCAATACCATCTAACAGGCTGTCTAACTTACAGTCCTACTGGGAATACTTTGCGGCCAATTCTACTTGGCCGCACACTAAGCTTACAGGGATCTCCTTCCCGTCAGGCCCCACAGGTCCGACCTCGGCCATGTGGTTTGGGTCAGACTTCGTGTACCGCGTCTTCACCATGGCCCAGGCCTCCCTAGCTCCTTGTCGGAAGGCCGATATCTTCCACAACCGGAAGTGCCGCCGAGCTCCCTTAAGCTTCTCTGAAAGCTCTCCAAGGCCCTCGGGCATGGAGTGGGAAGGCCATAAGGCTTGGGCAACGCCTCGCATCGCCTGCCGAACTCGCTCGTGTAGTTGCGAGAGCTTGGGAAGAAGGTCACCCGTAGAACCGGGCATCTCCTCTGCAGGATGACCCGTTAGCATACCTACAGACATTACTCTATTAGTCGACTTCCTCGCCGAACTCTTTTCTTTCAAAGATTCGCTTAAGCACTTACTAAATATGCCGCGTCGAAGCCGTTGATTCTCCTTAGTAGAGTCCGACAGCTGGCCACGAACATCTTTAAGTTCAACGTCCAGCTTGGTGTTGGCATCCTGAAGATCATTCTTCTCCCGCCTCACCCTTGTCAACATACTCTCACCGGCCTTTAGCCGGCGCAAGAGTTGTTGCCTCTCCGGATCTAGTCCGGCGCCATCTGCAATATAATTTGTCAGATTTACACCCACGCTGCACTTCGCAAGATACTAATCTTTCGAAGTGTATCTTACCAGAGGGGGTCTCTTTGGGCTCCCCTACCGCGGCTAGTGCGGCATCTAGTTGGGCTTTGCACTCTTCCAGCTCCTGGGACAGTACGGTATTCTTCTCTGTAAGAACCTGCATAACAAATGATCCTTAAATCAGTTACCCTGACTGTTTCAAGTCTCGGGGGCTACTGGCATATATATATATATATTTACCAAAATTTTCTTACCCGTATGTCTTTTACATATTGCTCCGTGGCTCTGGCTAAACCATTTTGAGCGGCACGGAGATACGCATCTCCCGAATTGAAGGCATCTAATGCCTCTTGGGAGAAACAAGCGTCGCGAAGAACTGTCCGGCGACGCCTGTGGTTCATGGCACTCTCCACCTCGGAATTGGTGGCAGACAGCCTGTCCGCATCCTCTGTCGGAGGAGCGTCCGGTGCGCGCCTTGTGTTCGCTTCCGCTTCCGGGCCAGGCGTTGGAGCCTGGCTGGTGGAGGCGCGATTGGCAACCTCTCCGGATGTAGTCCGGCGAGGTCTCTTCGTCCTGAAGACAGCATGAACATTAATATGCCCTGAAGGAATAACACCAGGGGAAAAGAGGGTGCGCTATACCTTTGCGCCGGCGTCTCAGTCCGGACTACATTCCTTTTTACCCCACGGGGCCCTGCGGCCCCTCGTTGGCTAGCCGCCGCAGGTTCGGCCTCCCGCCTCGGAAACCTCCCCTGCAAAACACGGTCATTGTCAAGAAAACTGAAATGCGTGAGAATGGATTCCTTCTCAAGGGGATGAGACTCCGCTCTCTATTACCTAGGAGGCCGGGATTAACCCTGGGTAATCAGCCGTAATGGCCACCGAGGTATTGTCCTTGCTTAGCTGATGAAACACCCCATCAATCAGCTCCACCGATATGTCCGGATCCTCTTTGGAGTCCGGATCGAGGGACTGTTCTGGATCCTCGGGCTGTGGGGGACGGCTGTTTATATCCTTTACTTCCTGACGCTGTTCCTGCGTTGAAATCGGAAGACTACATATTTAATCATGGGAATATAAAACGGGTGGGCAAGCACAATTGTCCACTTACCCAACTCGGAGGGTTGTACATAGAAAATCCGCCCTGCGGGTTGACGCGGAGGAATTCCTCCTTTTCTCCCTTGTACAAAGAGGATAAGATCTTTACCAGAGCGGCAGCTGAGGCTGGCCCCTTACGACCGTAACGGGTGGTGTCATCCTCCCCGTTAAAATCTCACATGGGGTGGCCTCTATATTGAAGTGGTTGCACCCCCCACATAATGCATGCGGCCATGACTTCAATCATGGTTAGTCTGGAATGAGCCAATAGTCTTATCCGACCCATCAGGTGAAGGACGTCCCTGTCGCCTTCTCTCTGAGAGCTCCACGGACGCCAGCTTAGGCGTTTCTTTAAGGGAGCACTGTTGAATTCGGGGAGACCGGCCCGGATAGGATTCGGCAGCGGGACATCATCTATATAAAACCATTCCGAAGGCCAGTCCTTGGACGCCTTCTTTGGGGTTCCGGATAGATATCCGGTCCCGGGATACGCCACACTTCGGCTCCGCCCACTTGATATATAGACCCCTCTTAAGAGCAGGGCACCAGGCAGAATAACCTCTTCCACAGCGCGAAATGAGCCTCAACACCCAAGAATAGCTCGCAAAAGGCGACGAAGCCCGCGATATGTAATATAGAGGCGGGCGTGAGATTGTGCAGCTGGAGGCCGTAGAACTCTAGAAGCCCACGGAGAAATGGATGAATTGGAAATCGAAGTCCTCTTATTAGATAAGGGACAAGGCACACCAGCTCTCCTTTGGAGGGATTGGGGGTGCTCTCCGCTTGCTCTCCGCCATTATAGGTGGCGAGTCCGGCTCGGACCGGGACCATGTAGGCCTGAGGGAGAAATCCCTTGGCCTGAAGCGACACTAGCTTGCTGTGCGGGATGGAGCACCTCTCCCAGTCTCCAGGTTTAGGACGGGAAGGGCGAGAGGAGGAGCTGCGATGGCTGGCCATGTTGGAATGGACCTTTGTTGGAGGCGCTCTGATGATTACTCGCGGAGAGGAGAAGGTGTGGTTTGGATCTGAATCCCCATCCCATTAAATAGGCGGCTCGTTTATGCGGCTAGGGGTGTGAATGTAAAAACACCCCGACTTTTCGCATTCGTTTAACACGTGGAAGATGGCCATTATTGGGCGTGGAAGCCAAGGTGCGCTACATTATGAAAATCGGACATTATTCAGCAGGTACACGAAATTAGGAGAAGAACCCGCCTTGCAATGCCGAAGACAATCTGCACGCCGGACTTGTCGTCATTGAAGCCTGGTTCGGGGGCTACTGAGGGAGTCCTGGATTAGTGGGTGTTCGGGTAGCCGGACTATACCTTCAGCCAGACTCCAGGACTATGAAGATACAAGATTGAAGACTTCGTCCCGTGTCCGGATGGGACTTTCCTTGGCGTGGAAGGCAAGCTTGGCGATGCGGATATTTAGATCTCCTACCATTGTAACCGACTTTGTGTAACCCTAACCCTCTCCGGTGTCTATATAAACCGGAGGGTTTTAGTCTGTAGGACAACTTCATCATACAACAATCATACCATAGGTTAGCTTTTAGGGTTTAGTCTCCTTGATCTCGTGGTAGATCTACTCTTGTACTACCCATATCATCAATATTAATCAAGCAGGACGTAGGGTTTTACCTCCATCAAGAGGGCCCGAACCTGGGTAAAACATCGCGTTCCTTGCCTCCTGTTACCATCCGGCCTAGACGCACAGTTCGGGACCCCCTACCCGAGATCCGCCGGTTTTGACACCGACACCATCCCCGCCATCTATAGGTGCGGTGTCGGCCGACGAGCAATTCCCCACCTGCACCTCCCGCCTGGCCGGCCGTCCCAAGCGCCGTCCTCGCCTCCTATAGTAGACGCGTTTTTCCCTCCATTGACCCACCTCTGTACCCTTGCCTCCCGCCGATCTTGTCCCGCCTTCCTATGCTTTTCTCATGTGCTTTTGTTGATTCTTGAGGAGGCTGGTTGATGCTAGGGATAACGTAGACATATTTGAATTGGTGAGATTTGATTCACGGGAGCAAGGTGGGATTATTCAGTGTATCACTATATATTCAATTGTATATGCAGCCTACGACGGATACAATTGAGCATGGATGCAGGCCCAGCCGAGGTTTCACATATATTATCAGTGCTTATGTATACTCCATAAGTCGAGTATTATTAGGTGGGCTGACCACTTACCGCGTCTGTATTTTTCAAGCCGGAAGTAATGTGCTACTTTATTCGTTCATTGAATGGTACTCCTAAAATATATAGTATATCTTATCGTAGTTGTGTGTGGAAATACCTAACCATTCAAGGCATAATCATGTCTTTAATTAGAGCTAACCATTATCTCGTCATAAAAAAACAAATAGAACCACAATCCCTTTGTAATCATCCAGCATGCATATCTCAAGAATCAGTTTTAATCATCCAGCATGCACATGCAACACGGCTACAGGGCGCAGTTTAGCAGGACAGGAGCGGCCGTATAGCCGCCGTATATGCCTGTAGTTTTTAAACCCAACGATGGTCTTGCCTATGAACTAATATGTTAAGGAGCGAGATTGTACTATTTAATAGAAATATAAATCCTCTCATCAGCACACGAGCATGAGGTTGCTCGGTTGGTCGTCGCGTTCCGAACTGGTTGGCAAGTAGTCATTAGACTTTAGATTTAGTGCTCCATCTTAGTCGTGCTTAGTTGATAGCTCGGCCGGTTAGCTTCAGTAATATCCAACGTGAGATCTAGAGTTCGATTCCTACAGCAATTATATTTTTCGTATTTCGTACGAAGCCTGCGAATTGGGCCGGCCCTTTTGTGCGTCCGACCGCTGTGCTCGATTCCTTAAAGAAAACGCTATGCTCGATGAATTGGGCCGGGACGGCTGCGTGTACTCCCGTTAAAACTGGCGTCTGTTGTCTCGAAAAAAAACTGGCGTCCGATCGTTGTGATCGATTATAATATAAAAGAAAAAAATTTAGTACCACCTCTAATATGTTTTAAATTCAAGCTGAAAGCGTAAAATCACGGGAAGAAGCGTATTGTGACGGTGAACCCGGAGACTCAATCCGTGCTTTATTATTAGGGAGAGATTCCACATCAAAAATTCTATTTTTATCATTTACCTACTTGAGGACGAGCAGGAATTAAACTTGGGGATGCTGATACGTCTCCAACGTATCTATAATTTTTGATTGTTCCATGCTATTATATTATAAACCTTGGATGTTTTATATGCATTTATATGCTATTTTATATGATTTTTGGGACTAACCTATTAACCTAGAGCCCAGTGCCAGTTTCTGTTTTTTTCCTTGTTTTAGAGTATTGCAGAAAACGAAAATCAAACGGAGTGCAATTGACTTGAAACTTCACGAAACTTATTTTTGGAAGAAAAGCAACCCGGGAGACTTGGAGTGCACGTATGGGAAGCAAAGAGGAAGCCACGAGGCAGGGGGCGCGCCCTCTACCCTCGTGGGCCCGTCGTGGCTCCCCTGACGTATCTCTTCCGCCTATATATATATATCCATATACCCTAAAACGATCGGGGAGCACAATAGATCGGGAGTTCCGCCGCCATAATCATCCGTAGCCACCGAAAGTTAATCTAGACCCGTTCCGACACCCTGCCGGAGGGGGAATCCCTCTCCGGTGGCCATCTTCCTCATCCCGGTGCTCTCCATGACGACGAGGGAGTAGTTCTCCCTCGGGGCTTAGGGTATGTACCAGTAGCTATGTGTTTGATCTCTCTCTCTCATGTTCTTGATTTGGCACGATCTTGATGTATTGCGAGCTTTGCTATTATAGTTGGATCTTATGTTTCTTCTCCCCCTCTACTCTCTTGTAATGGATTGAGTTTCCCCTTTGAAGTTATCTTATCGGATTGAGTCTTTAAAGATTTGAGAACACTTGATGTATGTCTTGTCGTGCGTATCTGTGGTGACAATGGGATATCACGTGATTCACTTGATGTATGTTTTGGTGACCAACTTGCGGGTTCCGGCCATGAACTTATGCATAGGGGTTGGCACACATTTTCATCGTGATTCTCCGGTAGAAACTTTGCGGCACTCTTTGAGGTTCTATGTGTTGGTTGAATAGATGAATCTGAGATTGTGTGATGCATATCGTATAATCATACCCACGGATACTTGAGGTGACATTGGAGTATCTAGGTGACATTAGGGTTTTGGTTGATTTGTGTCTTAACGTGTTATTCTAGTATGAACTCTAGGGCTGTTTGTGACACTTATAGGAATAGCCCAATGGATTGATTGGAAAGAATAACTTTGAGGTGGTTTCGTACCCTACCATAATCTCTTCGTTTGTTCTCCGCTATTAGTGACTTGGGAGTGACTCTTTATTGCATGTTGACGGATAGTTATGTGATCCAATTATGTTATTATTGTTGAGAGAACTTGCACTAGTGAAAGTATGAACCCTAGGTCTTGTTTACTATCATTGCAATACCGTTTGTGCTCATTTTTATCTTTAGTTACCTTGCTGTTTTTATATTTTCAGATTACAAAAACCTTTATCTACCATCCATATACCACTTGTATCACCATCTCTTCGCCGAACTAGTGCACCTATACAATTTACCATTGTATTGGGTGTGTTGGGGACATGAGAGACTCTTTGTTATTTGGTTACAGGGTTGCTTGAGAGAGACCATCTTCATCCTACGCCTCCTACAGATTGATAAACCTTAGGTTATCCACTTGAGGGAAATTTGCTACTGTCCTACAAACCTCTGCACTTGGAGACCCAACAACGTCTACAAGAATAAGGTTGTGTAGTAGACATCACGTCCTTGACTCAGGCGACACAACACATGGTTGTGTCATCGGTGTAAAGGGAGTTACGAAGTGCCCACCAAGACCACCAAGCATGTGAAGATTTCATTGTGAAATACCAACTCCAATATTCATGGAAGTGGGTCAATGGCTAGGAGAAGAGCGGCAATAACAGGTCACCCTGACATAGACCCCTCCCATGCTTATGGCTGCCTCTAGACTCCATTAAGAAGAAGCGTAGAAGACAATGCATTGAGCAAAGCCGAAAGCCAATCCCTAGACCTAGCTTACAACCTCTTCTCTCGAGAAGGTCAAGTAAGTACTCCCATCTCACCAAGTCAAAAGTCTTCTTCATTTCTACTCCCTCCATCCACAAATAAGTGTACATCTAGCTTTTGTCCTAAGACAAAGTTTTAAAACTTCGACCTACTTCCTAGGGAAAAGTAGTAGCATTTATGGCACTAAATTAGTGTCAATGAATCCGTTTTGAAATGTACTTTCATAATATACCAACTTGATGTCACATATGTTACTACTCTTTTCTATATAATTGGACAAAAATTTAAAACACTTGGAACAAAAGGTAGATGTACACTTATTCATGGACGGAGGGAGTAGCTTGTAAAAGGAGTGACATTGCCCCAATACCGTGAAGCATACTTGCATAATTAGGGACATACATAGAATTCTCAAGGATGCTTTTAATCTGATGAATACACGCTGAGCATGTGAAATCAATAGTTATTTGGTTTTGTCCTGTAATTTCATTTTTACTTAAACATCTGTGATCTACCAGTCTTTCATTTTTCTGAAAAAATATAGACCAGTCTCAAGTATGTAAATTATGCACATGAACTATGACTTAATAGCTTGCGGTGGATTCCTTCTTTCCCCTCGCTCGCGCTGCCTCCAGGGCAGTTGGTAAACATAGTAGAAAAAAATTGTCCATGGTCCAGGAACACTATAAAGATGCATTAATTAGAGGGAGAAGAAGAGAACCACACATGGCTTCTCTATTATGAGGGTTTGAGGGATCTAGTTCTAGCTCTAATTAGAAAAACTCTAAATTAAAACTAGAACTTAGAGAATTAGAGGAGGCTCCAAAACTTGTGTTCTCCAAGGGGCAAACCTCTAGTATATATAGGCTGAGAGAGCGGAGGAGCGCCACAAAGGGGAGGAGGGCTCCTCCCCTTGTGCTGACCCTAGGGGAAGGAGGAGTCCTCCTCCACTCCCAATTCGGCCTCCCCTATGCCTGAAAAAGGCTGACGGCCCGCCATCTTTTATTATTGGGCCCTAAATCTCTACCACTTGGATTTTTAGTATTTTCTTTAGCCTGTTAATATTTAATTAATTCTAAAAGCCTCCTAATCACTATTAGAATATTTTATTATTAATTGAACATCTCTAGAAACATTTTCCACCTATATATCAATTCCCGGTATTACGCGGTAAACCCCGAAATGCTTCCGGTTTCTCTCAAAACTATTTCTAATATTTCTCTCAAAACTATGATCCCTTAAGTGTGTGACCCTATAGGTTTGGTAAAACATTGACATGAACGAAACTCCCTTTCGTTCAACGATCAATAGTTGAATCGTGTGAACCTCCATATTGATCTCTATGAACACATGAATGATATTCGAGTAAACCTTTCGTTATCATGTGATATTCCCTTTCCATCGCGATACTTTACAAAACCTGAGGTGAGATATATCAGTATCCTCTTGAGTCATTCTCATGCTCACTATACTGGTCTCCTCGTTACCGGTTTTGTTCTTTCTCGTTGACATGTTACGACATCCCTGTGACCTAGTCACTTGTGTCTGGCCAGACTATGATGGATTCCATCACACTAAGAGGGCCCTAAGAATATCTCTACATTGTCGGAGGAGAAAATCCCACTCTTGAGCTATCCGCTCCTTGTCATACTTTTCGATGGACCTAGAAAGTTGTCGTTATGATGACCGTGTTACAAATGACATTTGAGCAACCCCAAAGTCCATGGTCTAGTAAGAAGTGACCATGATACTCTCATGGTCTAAGGAACTAAAGAATACGTTAACTCCCCATGTTATATCAACAGACTTGTGACGATTGCATCTCAAAGTATAACAAACAAGTTGGATCAATTCAATAATATGATTGTTCTTCTAACATCAAACCTTAATGTTGTTTTAGGATTATTGTTACACTTAACGAAATTCCAAGATCCGAAAACAACATCAATATATACAACACTTGAGCTACTCCTAGTGGCAATACTAGGAATCAGGTTTTACTGTTTATCATTCAACACGTGCTTATGAGTTTTCTTCTAAATCACATATTCCAGAATCATAGCAGTTATATCATAAAATATAAATTATTAACATGGAGATAAATAATACTCCCTCCATCCCATAATATAAGAGGAGTTTTTTACACTAGTTTAGTGTCAAAAAGCTCTTATATTATGGGACATAGGGAGTACAATATTAGTGCCTCTAGGGCATATTTCCAACATGGGGTGGCCTGGGTGAACCCTAGCCGCCGTTGCCTCCGCTCTCGACTCACCTTCTCCATCTCCTCGTCACCACCGCCGGAGCAAGCTGATAAGTGATACGTCTCCAATGTATCTATAATTTTGGATTGTTCCATGCTGTTATATTATCATTCTTGGATGTTTTACAATCATTTTAAAGAAACTTTATATCAATTTTGGAACTAACCTATTGACATAGTGCCCAGTGCCATTTTCTTGTTTTTTTACTTCGCAAAAATTTAATACCAAACGGAGTCCAAATGCAGCGAAACTTCTTGGAGATTTTTTTGTACCAGAAGACACCTGTTGGGCCAAAGAAGTACCAAAGGGGGGATCCAAGGGGAGCACACCCCACCAGGGCGCGTCTGGGAGCCGAGGCGCACCCAGGTGGGTTGTGCCCACCTCGGTGGCCTCCTGCTCCGCCTCTTTTCTCTATAAATACCCAAATTTTGCAGAAACCTTAGGGGAGTCAAGGAAAATCAATTCCAGCCGACGCAAGTTCCAGAAACCACAGATCCAATCTAAACACCATCACGGAGGGGTTCATCATCCTCATTGGTGCCTCTCCGATGATGCTGAGTAGTTCATTGTAGACCTACGGGTCCGTAGTTAGTAGCTAGATGGCTTCCTCTCTCTCTTTTGATTCTCAATATAATGGTCTCTTGGAGATCTATTTGATGTAACTCTTTTTGCGGTGTGTTTGTTGGGCTCCGATGAACTTTGAGTTTATGACCAGATCTATGTTTTTATCCATGAAAGTTATTTGAGTCTTTCGATCTCTTATGTGCATGATTACTTATTACTTCATATTTCTTCCTCGAATCTTTGGTTTAGTTAGGCCAACTAGATCAATTTTTCTTGCCATGGGAAGAGGTGCTTTGTGATGGGTTCGATCTTACGGTGCTCGATCCCAGTGACAGAAGGGGAAATGACACATATGTATCGTTGCTATTAAGGATGACGAGATGGGGTCTATTTCTACATAAATAGATCTTGTCTATGATACGTCTCCAACGTATCTATAATTTTTTATTGCTACATGCTATATTATCTACTGTTTTGGGCAATATTGGGCTTTATTATCCACTTTTATATTACTTTTGGGACTAACCTATTAACCGGAGGCTCAGCCCAGATTTGTTGTTTTATGCCTATTTCAGTGTTTCGAAGAAAAGGAATATCAGACGGAGTCGAAACGGAACAAAATCAACTGGAGAAGTTATTTTTGGAAGGAAACACACCTGATGGACTTGGACCCCATGTCAGAAGATACGGGAGCTGCCCAAGAGGGTGGGGGGGCGCCCACCCCCCTAGGGCGCGCCCCCTGCCTCGTGGGGCCCCCGTGGCTCCCCTGACGTGCTTCTTCTGCCTATATAACTCCATATACCCTAAAACTTCCAGAACGCACAATAGATCGGGAGTTCCGCTGCCAGAAGCCTCCGTAGCCTCCGAAAACCAATCTAGACCCATTCCGCACCCTGCCGGAGGGGGCAATCCTTCTCCGGTGGCCATCTTCATCATCCCGGTGCTCTCCATGACGAGGAGGGAGTGGTTCTCCCTCGGGGCTGAGGGTATGTACCAGTAGCTATGTGTTTGATCTCTCTCTCTCTCGTGTTCTTGATTTGGCACGATCTTGATGTATCACGAGCTTTGCTATTATAGTTGGATCTTATGTTTCTCCTCCCCCTCTACTCTCTTGTAATGAATTGAGTTTCCCCTTTGGAGTTATCTTATCGGATTGAGTCTTTAAAGATTTGAGAACACTTGATGTATGTCTTGCCGTGGATATCTGTGGTGACAATGGGATATCACGTGATTCACTTGATGTATGTTTTGGTGATCAACTCGTGGGTTCCACCCATGAACCTATGCATAGGGGTTGGCACACGTTTTCGTCGTGATTCTCCGTAGAACTTTGGGGCACTCTTTGAGGTCCTATGTGTTGGTTGAATAGATGAATCAGAGATTGTGTGATGCATATCGTATAATCATGCCCACGGATACTTGAGGTGACATTGGAGTATCTAGGTGACATTAGGGTTTTGATTGATTTGTGTCTTAAGGTGTTATTCTAGTACGAACTCTAGGGCTGTTTGTGACACTTATAGGAATAGCCCAACGGATTGATTGGAAAGAATAACTTTGAGGTGGTTTCATACCCTACCATAATATCTTCGTTCGTTATCCGCTATTAGTGACTTTGGAGTGACTCTTTGTTGCATGTTGAGGGATAGTTATGTGATCCAATTATGTTAGTATTGTTGAGAGGACTTACACTAGTGAAAGTATGAACCCTAGGCCTTATTTCCTATCATTGCAATACCGTTTACGCTCACTTTTATCACTTGCTACCTTGCTGTTTTTATTATTTCAGATTACAAATACATTTATCTACTATCCATATACCACTTGTATCACCATCTCTTCGCCGAACTAGTGCACCTATACAATTTACCATTGTATTGGGTGTGTTGGGGACACAAGAGACTCTTTGTTATTTGGTTGCGGGGTTGCTTGAGAGAGACCATGTTCATCCTACGCCTCCTACGGATTGATAAACCTTAGATCATCCACTTGAGGGAAATTTGCTACTGTCCTACAAACTTGTGCACTTGCAGGCTCAACAACGTCTACAAGAACAAGGTTGTGTAGTAGACATCAAGCTCTTTTCTGGCGCCGTTGCCGGGGAGGTGAGTGCTTGAAGGTATATCTTTAGATCTTGCAATCGAGTCTTTTAGTTTCTTGTTTTATCACTAGTTTAGTTTATAAAAGAAAATTACAAAAAAATGGAATTAAGTTTGTCTCATACGCTTCACCTTTTTAATACTTTTGTGATTATGATGGAAAGGATAATTGTGCTCGAGTGCTAGAAGAAGAAATCTATAAAATGTTTGGCACTAAATATTTGAATGATGAGCATGATTGCAATGTTGTTAGTATGAATTCTTTGAATATCCATGATGCTAATAATGATTGCACTAGTTATGATGAAAATGTCTCCTATAAACATGTCAATTTTTGTGGAGAAGATTGGGTTTGCAAGTACGCACCAAATAAGGAAGATAGATATTGCAAGAGGCATATCTACTTAGAAACCAAATTGTTGCAAGAAGAGCTAGATGAATGTGCTGAAAGATTCAATATTTTTCGTGCCCCTTGTAAACTTTGCAATGAACATGGTCATTTAAAGCTCCAATGCTATTTGTTTCATGATCAAGTCGTGTCCAAATATTGTGATAATTTTATTACCCTTGAGCATCATAAAGAACTTAGCCTTCTTTTGGGTTATGAAGAAATGAAACGTATAACTGAGGGTATTCCAAAATTTAATCTTGATAAAATTCTTGATTTTGATCTAGAGAAGATTTATATGTATTGTGCGGTGAATTGCATTGAAAATCCTTATATTTCCAATTACATAAAGAAAATAAAACAAATAGAAGATGAAGAGAATGCTAATGAAAGGGAAGAGACTTCCCAATATTCTCCTATTATTTCTTATGATGAATCAAGTAACGAGGAAGAGCCTCCTACTCAACCAATCTCATTAATAAGGAGCTCCAAAAAGAGGATTGAACCCACACATGATGTGGTGAAGAAGAAGAAAAGAAAAAGGAAGAGAGGTAAAAAGGTATCTCTCCCAAATAACGTTGCTCCTATTATTGATGTGCCTCATCAAAATGAAGATGATACACTTGATGATGATCTCGTTATGCCTATTGCTTGTTGTGATGATTATAATTGGGAGATAATGATACTTCTTATGATCTTGAAAATCTTTTTGGTACTTGCTTGAAAGAATATAATAATTGCTATACTATCAGTGCTATCTATACTATTAATGATGAGAGTGATTATGCTTATGATATGAAAAGGCCCAAGCTTGGGGAAGCTATGTTTGATGAGGATGACATATTTGAGAATATATTTGCTGCAATTAATGTTTGTCCCAAGCTTGGGGAAGCTATGATTAATGAAGATGATATTTTTAGTCTCCCAAGTTTTGATATGCAAGTTTATAATGATGATAGCATGCCTCCTACTTATGATGATTATTGTGATGATACTTATGTTATAAAAAGTAGTGATTATATTTATAAAACTTGTCATGATTATGATTACCCTTTTTCTGATCACTACTCTTTTAATGTGGAAACAATTTATAGTATTCAAGTCTCTTATGATACTCCCACTATTCCGATTGAGAAGAATTTTGCTCATGTGGAGAGTAATAAAATTTCTATGCTTGTAGATTATGAAAAGAATGCTTTAGATGCTGGTTATATTGTTGAATTCATTCATGATGCTACTGAATATTATTATAAGCGAGGAATATATGCTTTTAGGAATTGCAATAATATCAAGTTTCCTCTCTATGTGCTTAAAGTTTTGAAGTTATGCTTGTTTTGCCCTCCTATGCTAGTTGATTATTGTTCCCACAAGTTGTTTGATCACAAAATCCCTATGCATAGGAAGTGGGTTAGACTTAAATGTTCTAGTCATATTCTTCATGATGCTCTCTCTATATTTCAATTCTTATCTTTTATGTGAGCATCATTGTCATCATCATGCCTAGCTAGGGGCGTTAAATGATAGCGCTTGTTGGGAGGCAACCCAATTTTATTTTAGTTCCTTGCTTTTTTTCCTGTTTAGTAATAAATAATTCATCTAGCCTCTGTTTAGATGTGATTTTATGCTTTTAATTTGTGTTTGTGCCAAGTAGAACCTTTGGGAAGACTTGGGGGAAGTCTTGTTGATCATGATGTAAAAAACGGAAACTTTAGTGCTCACGAGAACTGCTGCCATTTTTATTTGGAGAGTGTTATTTAGTTAATTCTTTTTGAAGGTGATTAATAGATAAATTCCTGAGGTCCAGCAATTTATTTGAGAATTTTATGAGTTCCAGAAGTATATGTTTGATTCAGATTACTACAGACTGTTCTGTTTTTGACAGATTCTGTTTTTCATGTGTTCTTTACTTATATTGATGAATCTATGGCTAGTAAAATAGTTTATAACCCATAGAGAAGTTGGAATACAGTAGGTTTAACACCAATATGAATTTAGAATAAGGTCATTACAGTACCTTATGATGCTGATTTGCTTTCTTATACTAACGGAGCTTACGAGTTTTCTGTTAAGTTTTGTGTTGTGAAGTTTTCAAGTTTTGGGTAAGGATTCGATGGACTATGGAATAAGGAGTGGAAAGAGCCTAATCTTGGGGATTCCCAAGGCACTCCAAGGTAATATTCAAAGACAACCAAGAGCCTAAGCTTGGGGATGCCCCGGAAGGCATCCCCTCTTTCGTCTTCGATCATCGGTAACTTTACTTGGAGCTATATTTTTATTTACCACATGATATGTTTTTTGCTTGGAGCGTCAAATTATTTTGTTAGGATTTGCTTTCTGTTATTTAGAACAATTTTTTGCATATTTTATTTCAATAAAAGTGGCATTGATAGTCTTTACTATGCCTATGTTACAAGTATACATGTTGCTGTTTGAAAACAGAAAGTGTACCGCTGTTGCAATAATTCCCTAGAAAAGTCAGAATGTGATAAAATGTTGAAACCTTTTTCATATTAAGCTCTGATAAATTTAATACAGTGGGAATTTTCTTTCATAATTTTTGGAGTTAGGGAAGTATGGATGTTGCAGCATTCTTTACAGACTATCCTGTTTAGGCAGATTGCTGTTATGATTGCATTGCTTGCATATGTTTGCTTATTTAATGATTCTATTTGAGGATAGGACTATTAAATATGCAGAGGCATTTAGTATGCAATGTTGAATAATAATTTTAGTGATTTTCTACAGTAGAGAATGATAAGGTTTTGGCAATGGTTTATACTAACTTATCTCACGAGTCCTTGTTGAGTTTTGTGTGGATGAAGCTTTTGAGATTTAGGGAGACCGTGATATGAGAGGAATTAAGGAGACACAAAAGCTCAATATTGGGTATGTCCAAGGAACCCCAAGATAATATTTCAAGAATTCTCAAGCGTCTAAGCTTGGGGATGCCCTGGTTGGCATCCCACCTTTCTTCTTCAACAACTATCGGTTAGTTTCGGTTGATCCTAATTTTTTGCTTCTTCACATGATGTTTGCCATTCTTAGAATGTCATTTTATTTTGCTTTGTTTGCTTTTTGAATAGAATACCAAGATCTGAAATTATTAAATGTTAGAGAGTCTTCACATAGTTGCATAATTATTCGACTACTCATTGATCTTCACTTATATCTTTCGGAGTAGTTTGTTGTTTGCTCTAGTGCTTCACTTATATCTTTTAGAGCATGGTGGTAGTTTTATTTTGAATAAATAGATGAACTCTCATGCTTCACTTATATTATTTTGAGATTCTTAAATAGCATGGTAATTTGCTTAAAATCCTAATATGCTAGGTATACAGGATTAATAATAAAATTCTCTTATGAGTGTGTTGAATACTAAGAGAAGTTTGATACTTGATGATTGTTTTGAGATATGAGGATGGTGATATTAGAGTCATGCTACTTGAGTGGTTATGAATTTGAGAAATACTTATGTTGAAGTTTGTGATTCCCGTAGCATGCACGTATGGTGAACCGTTATGTGATGAAGTCTGAGCATGATTTATTTATTGATTGCCTTCCTTATGAGTGGCGGTCGGGGATGAGCGATGGTCTTTTCCTACCAATCTATCCCCCTAGGAGCATGCGTGTAGTACTTTGTTTCGATAACTAATAGATTTTTGCAATAATTATGTGAGTTCTTTATGACTAATGTTGAGTCCATGGATTATACGCACTCTCACCCTTCCACCATTGCTAGCCTCTCTAGTACCGCGCAACTTTCGCCGGTACCATAAACCCACCATATACCTTCCTCAAAACAGCCACCATACCTACCTATTATGGCATTTCCATAGCCATTCCAAGATATATTGCCATGCAACTTTCCACCATCCAGTTTATCATGACACATTCATCATTGTCATATTGCTTAGCATGATCATGTAGTTGACATTGTATTTGTGGCAAGGCCACCGTTCATAATTCTTTCATACATGTCACTCATGCATCATTGCATATCCCGGTACACCGCCAGAGGCATTCATATAGAGTCATCTTTGTTCTAGTATCGAGCTGTATCATCGAGTTGTAAATAAATAGAAGTGTGGTGATCATCATTCAATAGAGCATTGTCCCCAAAAAAGGGAAAGGCCAAATAAAAAAAAGAAAGGCCAAATAAAAAAAGAAAGGCCAAATAAAAAAATAAAAGGGACAATGCTACTATCCTTTTTCCACAGTTGTGCTTCAAAGTAGCACCATGATCTTCATGATAGAGAGTCTCCTATGTTGTCACTTTCATATACTAGTGGGAATCTTTCATTATAGAACTTGGCTTGTATATTCCAATGATGGGCTTCCTCAAAATGCCCTAGGTCTTCGTGAGCAAGCGAGTTGGATGCACACCCACTACTTTCTTTTGTTTAGCTTTCATACATTTATAGCTCTAGTGCATCCATTGCATGGCAATCCCTACTCACTCA
Source organism: Triticum urartu (assembly GCF_003073215.2). NCBI lineage: Eukaryota > Viridiplantae > Streptophyta > Magnoliopsida > Poales > Poaceae > Triticum > Triticum urartu. Next base: position 564,358,476 of record NC_053025.1, read on the forward strand.
CATTGATATCTATTGATGGGCATCTCCATAGCCCATTGATACGCCTAGTCGATGTGAGACTATCTTCTCCCTTTTTGTCTTCTCCACAACCACCACTCTATTCCACCTATAGTGCTATATCCATGGCTCACACTCATGTATTGCGTGAAGATTGAAAAAGTTTGAGAACATCAAAAGTATGAAACAATTGCTTGGCTTGTCATCGGGGTTGTGCATGATTTAAATATTTTGCATGGTGAAGATAGAGCATAGCCAGACTATATGATTTTGTAGGGATAACTTTCTTTGGCCATGTTGTTTTGAGAAAACATGATTGCTTAGTTAGTATGCTTGAAGTATTATTATTTCTATGTCAATATGAACTTTTCTCTTGAATCTTATGGATCTGAATATTCATGCCACAATTAAGAATAATTACATTGAAATTATGCCAACTAGCATTCCACATCAAAAATTATCTTTTTTATCATTTACCTACTCGAGGACGAGCAGGAATTAAGCTTGGGGATGCTTGATACATCTCCAACATATCTATAATTTTTGATTGCTCCATGCTATATTATCTACTGTTTTGGGCAATATTGGGCTTTATTATCCACTTTTATATTACTTTTGGGACTAAGCTATTAATCGGAGGCCCAGCCCAGATTTGTTGTTTTATGCCTATTTTAGTGTTTTGAAGAAAAGGAATATCAGACGGAGTCGAAACGGAACGAAATCAACTGGAGAAGTTATTTTTAGGAGGAAACACACCTGATGGACTTGGACCCCACGTCAGATGATACGGGAGCTGCCCACGAGGGTGGGGGCACGCCCCCTGCCTCGTGGGGCACCCGTGGCTCCCCTGACGTGCTTCTTCTGCCTATATAACTCCATATACCCTAAAACTTCCAGAACGCACAATAGAAAGGGAGTTCCGCCGCCAGAAGCCCCCGTAGCCACCGAAAACCAATATAGACCCGTTCCGGCACCCTGCCGGAGGGGGCAATCCTTCTCCGGTAGCCATCTTCATCATCTCGGTGCTCTCCATGACGAGGAGGGAGTAGCTCTCCCTCGGGGCTGAGGGTATGTACCAGTAGCTATGTGTTTGATCTCTCTCTCTCTCTCTCTCTCGTGTTCTTGATTTGGCACGATCTTGATGTATCGCGAGCTTTGCTATTATAGTTGGATCTTATGTTTCTCCTCCCCCTCTACTCTCTTGTAATGAATTGAGTTTCCCCTTTGGAGTTATCTTATCGGATTGAGTCTTTAAAGATTTGAGAACACTTGATGTATGTCTTGCCATGGATATCTGTGGTGACAATGGGATATCACGTGATTCACTTGATGTATGTTTTGGTGATCAACTTGCGGGTTCCGCCCATGAACCTATGCATAGGGGTTGGCACATGTTTTCGTCGTGATTCTCCGGTAGAACTTTGGGGCACTCTTTGAGGTCCTATGTGTTGGTTGAATAGATGAATCTGAGATTGTGTGATGCATATCGTATAATCATGCCCACGGATACTTGAGGTGACATTGGAGTATCTAGGTGACATTAGGGTTTTGATTGATTTGTGTCTTAAGGTGTTATTCTAGTACGAACTCTAGGGCTGTTTGTGACACTTATAGGAATAGCCCAGCGGATTGATTGGAAAGAATAACTTTGAGGTGGTTTCGTACCCTACCATAATATCTTCGTTCGTTCTCCGCTATTAGTGACTTTGGAGTGACTCTTTGTTGCATGTTGAGGGATAGTTATGTGACCCAATTATGTTAGTATTGTTGAGAGGACTTACACTAGTGAAAGTATGAACCCTAGGCCTTATTTCCTATCATTGCAATACCGTTTACGCTCACTTTTATCACTTGCTACCTTGCTGTTTTTATTATTTCAGATTACAAATACCTTTATCTACTATCCATATACCACTTGTATCACCATCCCTTCGCCAAACTAGTGCACCTATACAATTTACCATTGTATTGGGTGTGTTGGGGACACAAGAGACTCTTTGTTATTTGGTTTCAGGGTTGCTTGAGAGAGACCATGTTCATCCTACGCCTCCTACGGATTGATAAACCTTAGGTCATCCACTTGAGGGAAATTTGCTACTGTCCTACAAACCTGTGCACTTGTAGGCCCAATAACGTCTACAAGAAGAAGGTTGTATAGTAGACATCAGTCTACATCATGTCATCATTCTTATTCCATTACTCCGTTTATCCATGAATTTAATACACTAGATGCATGCTGGATAGCAGTCAATGTGTGGAGTAATAGTAGTAGATACAAGCAGGAGTCGGTCTACTAATCTTGGACGTGATGCCTATATAATGATCATTGCCTAGATATTGTCATGATTATTTGAAGTTCTATCAATTGCCCAATAGTAATTTGTTTACCCACCGTATGCTATTTTTCTCGAGAGAAGCCACTAGTGAAATCTACGGCCCCTGGGTCTCTTCTTTATTATATTTGCCTTCGAGATCTATTTTTATTCACTTCCATTCTATTAATCCAAAAACCCCAAAATACCTTGATGCACATTATTATATTTTGCATTTATTCGCGATCTTTTTATCCAATCTATCATATTTTTATCCCGTCAACTTGACAATTTCTGGCACCATTACCCGAAAGGGATTGACAAACCTTTTAACATGTCGGGTTGCAAGTATTTGTTCTTTGTGTGCTGTAGTGCAGGTTACATAGTGTTGCGTGATTCTCCTACTGGTTCGATAACCTTGGTCACATCACTGAGGGAAATACCTACCGTTGTTGTGATGCATCATCCCTTCCTCTTTGGGAAAATACCGACGTAGTTCAAGACGCAATCAATAAGCAATGCTTGTCTAGCAGAAGGCAGTTGCGGGCTTTCCTCCTTCCTCATGGGGTGGCTCAGGCTGGTGCGCGACGGCGTCCCTGGGCACCATGCACTCTGGCAGAGCTAGGACACTAGGACGATGGTCCCAGGGGTGCTCGGTGGTGGTTGTGCTACTATGGTTGCGGGCAGCATGATGTCCAACTGTGGCACTCATTCACGGTGGATAGGGGCTTCCCCTGCCCAAATCAGTTTCTGTTGCAGGTGGCGGCAGCTCGCATGCTCGCCAGCGGCCCTGGACGGCAGGCTTCACATCTAGGGTGGCTCTTTCCGAGAATGCGAGGTTGGGGGAGTTCGATGGTGTGGTGAGCTTGGCGGGTCTAGGTGAGGCCCAGCCTTGTTGCCGACTATGTTAAGGTTCGGGTCCTTCCGGTCATCGACACGTGCGATGGTGGGAGCCTAGCGGGTGGGGGCCTGCTATGCCTCCCGGATCCCTAAGCAGTGATATGTCTCCAACATATCTATATTTTTTGATTGTTCCATCCTATTATATTATCTATTTTGGATGTTATATATGCATTAATATGATATTTTATATGGTTTTTGGGGCTAACCTATTAACCTAGAACCCAATGCCACTTTCTGTTTTTTCCTTGTTTTAGAGTTCCGCGGAAAAGGAATACCAAACGGAATAGAACTTTCGCGATGATTTTTCTTGGACTAGAAGACATCCAGAGGACTTGGAGTGCAAGTCAGGGAAGCCACGAGGCAGCCACAAGGATGGAGGGCGTGCCCCACCCTTGTGGGCCCCTCGTGACTCCACCGACCTATTTCTTCCGCCTATATATATTCTCATATATCCCAAAACCAACCGAGGGAGCCACGAAAACACTTTTCCACCGCCACAACATTCTATACCCGTGAGATCCCATCAAGGGGCCTTTTCCGGCGTCCTGCCGGAGGGGATTCGATCGTGGAGGGTTTCTTCATCAACACCATTGCCCTTCCGATGAAGCGTGAGTAGTTTACCTCGGACCTACGGGTCCATAGCTAGTAGCTAAATGGCTTCTTCTCTCTCTTTGATTCTCAATACCATGTTCTCCTCGATGTCCTTGGAGATTTATTCAATGTAATACTTTTTTGCGGTGTGTTTGCTGAGATCCGATGAATTGTGGATTTATGATCGGCTAATCTATGAATATTATTTGAATCTCCTCTGGATTCTTATATGCATGATTTGATATCTTTGCAAGTCTCTTCAAACTATCGATTTGGTTTGGCCAACTAGATTGGTTTTTTTTGCAATGGGAGAAGTGCTTAGCTTTGGGTTCAATCTTGTGGTGTCCTTTACCAGTGACAGTAGGGGCAGCAAGGCATGTATTGTATTGTTACCATCGAGGATAAAAAGATGGGGTTTTCGTCATATTGCTTGAGTTATGATACATCTCCAACGTATCTATAATTTTTGATTGTTCCATGCTGTTTTATTATCAATCTTGGATGTTTTATAATCATTTTATATCATTTTTTGGTACTAACCTATTGACATGGTGCCAAGTGCCAGTTGTTGTTTTTTCCATGTTTTTTTACATCGAAGAAAATCAATATCAAACGGAGTCCAAATGCCACAAAACTTTATGAAGATTTTTTATGGACCAAAAGGAAGATGTTGGGCCCTGGTTGCACCAGTAGTGAGTCCCGAGGAGGGTACAACCCACCAGGGCACGCCAGGAGGCCCAGGCGCGCCCTGGTGGGTTGTGCCCAACTCGGGTGCCCCCCATAACGCCTCTTTGCTCTATAAATACCCCAAAAATCCCAGAACCCTAGGGAGTAAATGAAATATTCATCCAGCCGCCGCCGAGTCTAGAACCACCAGATCCAATCTAGACACCATCACTGAGGGGTTCACCACTTCCATTAGTGCCTCTCTGATGATGCGTGAGTAGTTCTTTGTAGACCTTCGGGTCCGTAGTTAGTAGCTAGATGGCTTCATCTCTCTCTCTCTTGATTCTCAAGACAATGATCTCTTGGAGATCCATATGATGTAACTCTTTTGCGGTGTGTTTGTTGGGATCGATGAACTTTGAGTTTATGATCAGATCTATCTTTTTATATCCATGAAAGTATTTGAGTTTCTTTGATCTCTTTTATGCATGATCTCTTATAGCCTCATATTTCTTCTCCGATATTTGGGTTTTGTTTGGCCAACTTGATCTATTTATCTTGCAATGGGAAGAGGTGCCCGGTAGTGGGTTCGATCTTACGATGCTTGATCCCAGTGACAGAAAGGGAACCGACATGTATGTATCATTGCTACTAAGTATAAAAAGATGGGATCTATATCTACCGCCATAGATAAACGGATCTCGTCTACATCATGTCATCGTTATTATTGCATTACTCCGTTTCCCATGAACTTAATACACTAGATGCATGATGGATAGCGGTCGATGTGTGGAGTAATAGTAGTAGATGCAGGCAGGAGTTGGTCTGCTAATCTTGGACGTGATGCCTATGTAATGATCATTGCCTGGATATCTTCATAATTATTTGAGGTTCTATCAATTACCCAACAGTAATTTGTTTACCCATCGCTTGCTATTTTTCTCGAGAGAAGCCACTAGTGAAACCTACGGCCCCTGGGTCTTCTTTCTCATATGTTTGCCTTTGCGATCTATTTTTCTCTTGCTTTTATTTTCAGATCTATTAAACCGAAAATACAAAAATACTTTGCTACACTTTATTTTATTTGCGATCTATTTATTCAATCTATCACAACTTTCTCCCGTCCACCACCGTTTGAGGTGCCATTACCCGAAAGGGATTGACAACCCCTTTAATACGTCGGGTTGGGAGTTGTTGTTATTTGTGTGCAGGGGCTGTTTACGTTGTGTTGCTTGGTTCTGCTACTGGTTCGATAACCTTGGTTTCATATCTGAGGGAAATAGCTACCGCCGCTATGCTGCGTCATCCCTTTCTCTTTGGGGAAATACCGACGTAGCTTCGAGCGACATCAAAACGAATTTATGGCTCCTATGTCGGGGAGGATCTTCATCATAACCAGGTTCCTAATCACAAATCTCATCTCCTCGCAATTTACATTATTTTCCATTTGCCTTTCGTTTTCCTCTCACCCACTTCATAAAAATTTTCCATTTTATTCGCCTTTTTTTCCTTTTGTCATTCTCTTGCTTTCTAGTCTCGATGGCTAGTGTCGGTGTCAAAACCGGTGGATCTCGGGTAGGGGGTCCCGAGCTATGCGTCTAGGCCGGATGGTAACAGGAGGCAAGGGACACAAAGTTTTACCCAGGTTCGGGCCCTCTTGATGGAGGTAAAACCCTACATCCTGCTTGATTAATATTGATGATATGGGTAGTACAAGAGTAGATCTACCACGAGATCGGAGAGGTTAAACCCTAGAAGCTAGCCTATGGTATGATTGTTGTTCTATATGTTGTCCTACGGACTAAAACCCTCCGGTTTATATAGACACCGGAGAGGGTTAGGGTTACATAGAGTCGGTTACAATGGTAGGAGATCTACATATCTGTATCGCCAAGCTTGCCTTCCACGCCAAGGAAAGTCCCTTCCGGACACGGGACAAAGTCTTCAATCTTGTATCTTCATAGTCCAGGAGTCCGGCTGAAGGTATAGTCTGCCTATCCGAACACCCCCTAATCCAGGACTCCCTCAGTAGCCCCCGAACCAGGCTTCAATGACGATGAGTCCGGCGCGCAGATTGTCTTCGGCATTACAAGGCGGGTTCTCCTCCAAATTCCGTGTACCTGTTGAATAAAGTCCGGTTTCTTGTAAATGTTGCGCTCCTTGGCTTCTACGCCCAATAATGGCCGTCTCTCACGTGTCAAACGAATATGAAAAGTCTGAGTGTTTTTACATCCACACCCCTAGCCACGTAAATGAGCCGTCCATTTAAGGGGACGAGGATTTAGATCGAAACCACACCTTCTCCCCTTCGCGAGTGTTCATCAGAGCGCATCCGACAAAGGTCCATTCCACCATGGCCAGCCGTCGCAACTCCTCCTTTCGCCCTTCCAGCCCTCAGCCTGGATATTGGGAGAGATGCTCCATCCCGCATAGCGAGCTAGTGACGCTCCAGACCAAGGGATTTCTCCCCCCGGCCTATATGGTCCCGGTTCGAGCCGGTCTTGCCATCTATAATGGCGGAGAGCAAGCGGAGAGTGCCCCTAATCCCTCCAAAGGAGAGCGGGTATGCCTTGTCCCTTATTTAATAAGAGGGCTCGGATTTCCAATCCATCCGTTTCTCCGGGGGCTCCTGGAGTTCTATGGCCTCCAGCTACACAATCTTACGCCTGCCTCCGTATTCCATATCGCGGGCTTCGCAGCCCTCTGCGAGTTGTTTTTGGGTGTTGAGGCTCATTTCGGGCTGTGGAAAGAGCTATTCTACCTTGTGCCCCGTTCTCAGAAGGGGTCGATATATCAAGTGGGCGGAGACGAAGTGTGGCGCATCGTCGGGACCGGATATCTATCCGGAACCCCAAAGAAGGCGTCCGAAGACTGGCCTTCAGAATGGTTTTACATAGAGGACGTCCCGCTACCGGATCCTGTCCGGATCGGCCTCCCTGAGTTCGATAGTGCTCCACTAAAGAAGCGCCTAAGTTGGCGTCCACGGAGCCCTCAGAGGGAAAGTGACAAGGACGTTCTTTACCTGATGGGCTGGATAAGATTGTTAGCTCATTCCGGACTGAACATGATCGGGGTCATGGCCGCATGCATCACGCGAGGGGTGCAGCCGCTATAGTATAGAGGCCACCCCATGTGGGACTTCAACGGGGAGGATGACGCCACCCGCTACGGCTGTAGGGGGCCGGATTCGGCTGCGGCTCTAACAAAGACCTTGTCCGCTTTGTACAAGGGAGAAGAGGAGGAATTTCTCCGCGTCGACCCACGGGGTGGATTTTCTATGTACAATCCCCCAAGCTGGGTAAGTGGTCACATTTACTTGCCCATCCGTTTTATATTCCCATTGTTAAATATTCAATCTAACGACTTCAACACAGGAACTGCGCCAGGCTGTTAAAGAAATAAACAGCCCTCCTCCACAACCCGAGGACCCAGGACGGTCCCTCGACCCGGCCTCTCAAGAGGATCCAGACTTATCTGTGGAGCTGATTGATGGAGTGTTCCATCAATTGAGCAAGGACAACGCCTTGGTGGCCATTACGGTCGATTACCCAAGGCTAATCCCGGCTTCCCAGGTAACTGAGATCAAAGTCCCAGTACCCCGAATAGGGGTCCGCCCTCTCGTGTTTACAGTTTCCTGATTACAACCGAGCTTTCCAGGGGAGGTTTTTGAGACGGGAGGCCGAACCTGCGGAGACAAGCCAACGAGGGGACGCAGGGCCTAGTGGGCAGAAAAGAGGTGCAGTCCGGACTGAGGCGTCAGCGAAAAGGTATGGCGCGCCCCCTTATCCCAGGTGTTATACCTTCAAGGCATATTAACACTCGTGCTCTCTTCAGGACATAGAGACCTCGCCGGACTATATCCGGAGAAGCTGCCAATTGTGCCTCCACCAGCCAGGCTCCAAAGCCTGGTCCAAAGGCGGAGGCGAACAAAAGGCGCGCACCGGACGCTCCTCCGACGGAGAATGTGGACAGGTAGTCTGCCACCAACTCTGAGGTGGAGAGTGCCATGAACCACAGGCGTCGCCGGACAATTCTTCGAGACGCTTGTTTCTCCCAAGAGGCATTAGATGCCTTCAGTTCGGGAGATGCGTACCTCCGTGCCACTCAAAATGGTCTAGCCAGAGCCACGGAGCAATATGTAAAAGACATACGGGTAAGAAAATTTTGGTAATTATATATATAGCAGTAGCCCCCGAGGCTTGAAACAGTTAGAATAACTGATTTAAGGATCATTTGATATGCAGGTTCTTACAGAAAAGAATTCCCTACTGTCCAAGGAGCTGGAAGAGTGCAAAGCCCAACTGGAGGCCGCACTAGCCGCGGCAGGGGTGCCTAAGGAGACCCCCTATGGTAATATATACTTCAAAAGATAAGTATTTTGCAAAGCACGGCATGGGTGCGAATCTGACAAATGAAATTGCAGATGGCGCTGGATTGAATCCGGAAAGGCAACATCTCCTACGCCAGCTGAAGGCTGGTGAGAAGGTGCTGACAAAGGTGGGGCGGGAGAAGAACGATCTCCAAGATGCCAACACCAAGCTAGGCGTCAACCTGAAAGATGTTCGTGCCCAGCTGTCAGACTCCGTTAAGGAGAATCAGCGGCTTCGGCACGGCATATTTAGTAAGTGCTTGAACGAACCTTTGAAAAAAAAGTTCGGCGGGGAAGTCGACTAACAGAGTAATGTCTGTAGGTGTGCTAACATGTCGTCCTGTAGAGGAGATGCCCAGTTCTATGGGTGACCTTCTTCATGAGCTCTCGCAACTGCTCGAGCGAGTTCGGCAGGCAATGCAAGGCATCGCTCAGGCCTTGTGGCCATCCATCTCCATGCCCGAAGGTCTTGGAGAGCTTGCGGAGAATCTAAAGGGAGCACGGTGGCGCTTCTAATTGTGGAAGATATCGGCCCACCGTCAAGGCGCTAGGGAGGCCTGGGCCATGGTGAAGACGTGGTACACAAAGGCTGACCCCAACCACATGGCCGAGGTCGGTCCTGTGGGGCCCTATGGGAAGGAGATCCCTGTAAGCTTAGTATATGGCCAAGTAGAATTGGCCGCAAAGTATTCCCAGCAGGACTGTAAATTAGACAGCCTGTTAAATGGTATTGAAGAGGAATACAATCAGTCAGAATGACTATGTAATTTAATTGACATTTATAATGCCTTCTAGCCGGATTGTAGATCATTTTTCATGGCCGACCTTTTCGCTTCAGCCTCGGGACCTGATGGTCCGGAGTGTGTCCGAATTCCCATGCGGTTATATAAGAACCGGGGAATGCATGGAGACCAGGCGTAGGGGTCATTAGTGCGTGAACAGACAAGTGCCCGACTAGTTATGTTATATTACATGGTAAGTAAGAAACATCTTCCAGGGAGAATAGTTCCGTTAGGGGTTCCTTTCCCTGGGAGGCATGCCCTAAAGTGCATGCCCATTCTGCGAAAAAGACGCGGAAAAAAGCAACTGGGGGCACATAAATAAATAAGTGAAAAGATCATCTTTTAGGTCACCGACCGAATATTCCCTTAAGAACGCTAGCTTTTGGCTTCACCCAGTCTGAGGTACACATCCGGCTGATCCGGCAGTAACAATCGCAGAGGTGCTCCCTTTACCGCCTAGCCGAATAGTCGGGAACGTAGGGGTAAGCACAGGAGCCAGGCAACCCAGCTTGGCCAAAACTTAAGTCATATCGATGCATATAATGGTGAAATAAAAGGTACATGCGGAAGTGTAACACATGTGTTGGGCATGAAGCCCGTATAAATAAGCTTCTGTTAAAAGAAGCCCCTAGGTTTAATGAGTGCGAATAGCACGTCATTTGATGAGCCTTTAAAGGTTATAAGAGAAAGGGAGGGGAGAAGGAGAGAAACGTAAGACAGACATTATATAAAAAATGGACAGAGGAAGGAGACGAACACAGAGTCCAGCGCTAGGCATAGAATCTTCGGAGACGGGCTGCGTTCCATGGGTTCGGCTCGAGTCGGTTATCCGATGCATCTCGCAGGCGGTACGCTCCACCAGTCAGGACTTGGTCAATTATGAAGGGACCTTCCCACTTGGGCTTGAGTTTTTCCTTTTTCTTGTCTGGCAGGCGTAGAACTAATTCGCCAACGTTGTAATTTTTGGCCTGTACTTCTCTGCTTTGTTATCTTCGAGCCTGCTGTTGATAGAATGCGGAACGGGCTTTTGCCACGCGCGCTCCTCCTCCAATGCGTCCAAACTGTCTTGCCGATCGAGCTCGGCTTCTCTTTCTTTGTACATGCGCACTCGAGGTGAGTCATGAATTATGTTGCAAGGTAAAACTGCCTCTGCACCGTACACCATAAAGAATGGTGTCTATCCGGTGGTGCGATTCGGTGTGGTCCGCAGCCCCTTGAGTACGGAGTCGAGCTCCTCTACCCAGTGCGTGTTAGATTCCTTGAGGGACCGCACTAATCTGGGTTTGATGTCGCTCATGATAAGACCATTTGCACGTTCGACCTGGCCGTCAGTTTGTGGGTGATAGACGGAAGCATAATCGAGCTTGATGCCCATGTTTTTGCACCAGAGTTTTACCTCGTCGGCCATAAAGTTCGTGCCGTTATCAGTGATGATGCTGTGGGGGACGCCGTAACGGTGTACAACCCGGGATATAAAGTCTATCATCGGTCCGGATTCGGCCGTCTTAACAGGCTTGGCTTCTATCCATTTGGTGAACTTATCCACCATGACCAGTAAGTATTTTTGTTTGTGGGTTCCGCCTTTAAGGGGTCCAGCCATGTCAAGCCCCCAGACCACGAAGGGCCAAGTGATGGGGATAGTTTGGAGGGCGGTGGGTGGCATATGGCTTTGGTTTGCAAAGAGCTGGCAACCGACGCATCGTTGGACTAAGTCATGGGCGTCTGCCCGGGCTGTCGGCCAATAAAAGCCTGTACGGAAGGCCTTGCTTACAAGGGACCGAGCTGCAGCGTGATGACCGCCGAGTCCGGCATGAATTTCAGCCAGGAGGTTCCGCCCTTCCTCTTCGGAGATGCACCTTTGAAGGACTCCGGTAGTGCTTTTCTTATAAGGCTCTCCCTCGTGGACTTTGTAGGCTTTGGATCGCCGCACTATGCAGCGTGCCTCATTTTGGTCCTCGGGGAGTTCCTGCCTAGTAAGGTAGGCGAGGAATGGTTCTGTCCACGGGGCGATGACGACCATTATTACGTGGGCTGAAGGTGTTATTTCATTGGCAGAGCCTCCGATTGTGTCAGAATGTTCGGTGTTGGGCAGTGCGGTTGGGTCCGGGCTGTTATTGTTCGGCTCCCCTTCCCATACTACGGATGGCTTGAACAGCCTTTCCAAGAAGATGTTGGGGGGACTACATCGCGTTTTGTGCCGATGCGTTCCAGGACATCTGCCGCCTGATTATTTTCCCGGGCTATATGGTGAAATTCAAGCCCTTCGAACCGAGCTGACATTTTTAGGACGGCGTTGCGCTAAGCTGCCATTTTTGGATCCTTGGCATCGAAGACTCCATTTATTTGGGATATTGCGAGGTTCGAGTCCCCGCGCACCTCTAGGAGTTGAATGCCCATGGACACTGTCATCCGGAGACCATGTAAAAGGGCCTCATATTCGGCTGCATTGTTGGAGTCTGTGTACATAATCTGGAGTACGTATTGAACTGTGTCTCCTGTGGGGGATGCCAAAACGACGCCAGCCCCTAGTCCGGCCAACATCTTGGAGCCGTCGAAATGCATGATCCAATTTGAATATGTGCCGTACTCTTTAGGGAGTTCGGCCTCCGTCCATTCTGCGACGAAGTCGGCCAAAACTTGCGACTTGATGGCTCGCCGTGGCTTATAAGTTATGTCGAACGGGAGGAGCTTAATGGCCCATTTTGCAATCTGGCCGGTTGCGTCACGGTTGTTTATAATATCGTTAAGTGGTACTTCCGAGGCTACTGTTATTGAACACTCTTGAAAGTAGTGTCGTAGCTTCCGAGATGCCATGAATACCGCGTACGCAATCTTTTGATAATGCGGGTACCGTGATTTGCACGGAGTGAGGACAGTGGACACATAATAGACCGGCTTTTGAAGGGGGAATTTGTGTCCGTCTGTTTCTCGTTTGACGACGAGCACTGCGCTTACAACCTGATGTGTTGCTGCAATGTACAATAGCATTGGTTCGCCAATGTTTGGCGTGGCCAGGACTGGTTTTGTTTCCAATATGGCTTTTATTTCATCGAGTCCGTCCGTGGCTGCATCCGTCCATTCGAAGTGTTCGATGCGCCGAAGGAGGCGGTAAAGGGGTAGCGCCTTTTCTCCCAAGCGGGAGATAAAGAGGCTTAGAGCCGCCACGCATCTGGTTAACTTTTGTATTTGTTTGAGGTCCTTTTGGATATCCAATTGTGACAAAGCTCGGATCTTGGCTGGATTTGCTTCAATTCCTCTACCGTATACAATGAAGCCCAAGAGCTTTCCGGCTGGAACGCCGAAAACGCATTTTTTCGGGTTGAGCTTGATGTCGTATGTTCGGAGCTTATCAAATGTGAGCCTCAAGTCGTCTACTAGAGATTCGACATGTCTTGTTTTGACGACCACATCATCTACATATGCCTCCACTGTTTTGCCGATCTGGTTTGCCATACATGTCTGAATCATGCGCTGATATTTTGCGCCGGCGTTTTTGAGCCCGAAGGGCATTGTGTTGAAGCAGAATGGGCCGTATGGTGTGATAAATGCCGTTGCGGCTTGGTCTAATTCTGCCATCTTGATTTGATGGTAGCCGGAATATGCGTCGAGGAAACACAACGAATCGTGTCCTGCGGTAGCGTCGATAATTTGATCGATGCGGGGGAGGGGGAAGGGATCCTTTGGGCAAGCCTTGTTAAGGTCTTTAAAATCAACGCACAGGCGCCAGGATTTGTCCTTCTTTGGTACCATCACCAGGTTTGCTAGCCAGTCCGGATGTTTTAGATCTCTGATGAATCCGGCCTCCAATAGCTTTGCTAGCTCCTCTCCCATGGCCTGTCTCTTAGGTTCGGAAAAACGCCAAAGAGCTTGTTTGACAGGTTTGAATCCTTTTAGGATATTTAAGCTGTGCTCGGCCAGCCTGTGTGGGATTCCTGGCATGTCTGAAGGGTGCCAGGTGAAAATGTCCCAATTCTCTCGTAGGAACTCTCGCAGTGCGTACATCAGGGTTTAACTGTGCCCTGATGGAAGCTGTTTTATTGGGGTCCGTTGGATGGACCTGGAATTTGACTATTTCGTCCGCCAGTTTAAAGGAGGTGGACTTGGATCTTTTGTCGAGTACCACATCATCCCTATTCACCATGGAGCGCAGCGCAGTCAGTTCCTTAGCCGCTAGGGCTTTGGATAGTGTCCCGAGGGCCAGTGCGGCTGTCTTGTTTTCGGCGCGGAGTGCTATGTCCGGATCACTAGCGAGAGTGATGATCTCGTTAGGCCCGGGCATCTTGAGCTTCATGTACCCGTAATGGGGTATTGCTTGGAAGATTCTAAACGCTTCCCGCCCTAGGAGAGTGTGATAACCGCTGCTGAATGGAGCCACATGGAACGTGACCTCTTCGGACCTGTAATTATCCGGCATGCCGAACACCACATCTAGTGTGATTTTTCCTGTACAACACGCTTCCCGACTGGGGATTATTCCTTTAAAGGTTGTACTGCTTCGCTCAATGCAGTTCCAGTCTATTTCCATTTTTTGAAGGGTTTCCTCATAAATGAGCTTCAATCCGCTGCCGCCGTGCATGAGTACCTTGGTAAGACGAAAGCCGTCCACTATTGGACTGAGGACCAATGCGGCTGGTGCTCGGGCTGTTCGGAATTTAGGTTCATCACTGGCGTTAAAGGTAATATCCGTGTCACTCCATGGGTTTATTGTTGCTACTTGGTAGACTTCGGCAAGGTTGCGGAGTGTCCTTTTTCGCATATTATTTGATGCGAAAGTCTCGAAGACTGTTAATACCGTATTGGTGTCTCTGGGGTGGCTTTCTGTGGCCTTCGGAATTAGGAGATCTTCGCCAATTTTGGCCACCTGCCGGAGTATCCAACATGCTCTAAGGCTGTGAGTTGGTGTGGCGTCCTCTGTACTGTGAATTTTACAGGGTCCATTAAGCCATCCTTCCAGTACGGTTCCATGCCCTGTAGAGGGTTTTTGCTTTTTGGTGTTTGACCCGGGTGTCTGGCGATGATGCAGCCTTTTATTTCGGACTGGGTTTGTATTCAGGGCCGGATCGTCCCAAAATTTTATTTCGGTTTTCCAGGCGCTTTCCATCACACAGTACTTTCGTACAATGGACGCCAAGTCAGCGAAGCGTGTAATATCACGGTGACTTATGGCGTTGAGGATTCCCTTGTCCGTGCAATTATTGCAGAAAATTGAGATTGCATCTTCCTCGCGGCAGTCCCTTATCCTGTTCCTAACTAGGAGGAATCTGGCCCAGTAATGATGTACTGTTTCTTCGGGCTCTTGCCTGATTTGGGATAGATCGCTTATGTTCGGGTGGGTGGGTGGAATTAAATCCGAAGCCTCACCAAATCTGAGGCTCAGAGGCCGAGGAATTTCCGAACTCGAAAATTTGGATTCCTGGATGTTGTCCAATGAATCCAGCCCGTCACCTGACTCTAAGAATAGGTCTTGAGTGATATCCTCCCCTCCGCGGGTATCCGTCTTGGAGGGATCGGGAATCCGGACGTAGCTAGTCCTTAAGATAGATGAAAGGTCACCACACTGTCCCTCTACCAAGGCAACATGATGGGTGACTTGGGGAGAGTTAATCTCTCTCAGATCGGGCTTAGCCCAATCTGGTCGTAATCCGTAGCGACTCCCAGGGCGGCGATGCGATCCAAGAGCTCGTTTATGGAGCAGAGCTCCATTGGATCTAATTGCTCGGCGAGTTCTGGGCTGACATGAAGATTGTTTTCGATGGCTCGAGAGGTCATCGTCGGCGCAGAAGCCGAACAGGCGGTCATAAGAAAACCACCTAGCCGGAGGGTTTGGCCGACAGCCAAAGCTCCCTTAGCAACGGTGCCGTCTTTAAAGACGGGGTGAGGCATCCTTCCTGATGGCGACGACACAGAGGAACTCTCAATGAAAGCACCAATGTCGGTGTCAAAACTGGCGGATCTCGGGTAGGGGGTCCCGAACTGTGCGTCTAGGCCGGATGGTAATAGGAGGCAAGGGACACAAAGTTTTACCCAGGTTCGGGCCCTCTTGATGGAGGTAAAACCCTACATCCTGCTTGATTAATATTGATGATATGGGTAGTACAAGAGTAGATCTACCACGAGATCAGAGAGGCTAAACCCTAGAAGCTAGCCTATGGTATGATTGTTGTTCTGTATGTTGTCCTACGGACTAAAACCCTCCGGTTTATATAGACACTGGAGAGGGTTAGGGTTACATAGAGTCGGTTACAATGGTAGGAGATCTACATATCCGTATCGCCAAGCTTGCCTTCCACGCCAAGGAAAGTCCCTTCCAGACATGGGACGAAGTCTTCAATCTTGTATCTTCATAGTCCAGGAGTCCAGCTGAAGGTATAGTCCGGCTATCCGAACACCCCCTAATCCAGGACGCCCTCAGCTAGCGTCCCCACTCCTCCTTTGTCAACAGATTTTGAAGTCCTTTACTTCAAGCAAGGACAAGGAGAAAACTTGAAAGATGCCTGGTATAGGTGAGGGAGTCCTGGATTAGGGGGTCTCCGGACAGCCGGACAATATCCTTTGGCCGGACTATTGGACTATGAAGATACAAGATTGAAGACTTCGTCCCGTGTCCGGATAGGACTCTACTTGGCGTGGAAGGCAAGCTAGGCAATATAGATATGTATATCTCCTCCTTTGTAACCAACCTTGTGTAACCCTAGCCCCCTCCAGTGTCTATATAAACCGGAGGGTTTTAGTCCGTAGGACAACATACAATCATACCATAGGCTAGCTTCTAGGGTTTACCCTCTCTGATCTCGTGGTAGATCAACTCTTGTACTACTCATATTATCAAGAATAATCAAGCAGGACGTAGGGTATTACCTCCATCAAGAGGGCCCGAACTTGGGTAAACATCGTGTCCCCTACCTCCTGTTACCATCCGCCTTAGATGCACAGTTCGGGACCCCCTACCCGAGATATGCCGATTTTAACACCGACATTGGTGCTTTCATTGAGAGTTCCAGTGTGTCGTCATCATAAGGAGGATGGCTCGTCTCGTTGTCAAGGACAACGTCACCTCGGGGGGAGCCCTGGCTGTAGGCCAAACTCTCCGATTAGGCGGCTTCGTCATGACCGCCCGCTCAGCCACTGCGCCGACGATGACTTCTCGGGTCATCAAAAGTAACCTCCACATTGGCTCGAATTTTTCCGAGCAGATGGATCCAATGGAGCTCTCCTCTTTGAACGAGCTCTTGGATCGCATCGCCGCTCTAGGAGTCGCTACGGACTACGATCGGATCGGGCTTAAACCCGACCAAAGGGAGATTAACTCTTCGCTGGTCACCCATTAGATAGCGGTGGTGGAGGAGCAATGCGGCGATTCTCCCTCTATCCTGAGGACGAACTATGTTCGGATCCCCGAGCTCTCCGATCCGGATACCCTCTCACGGGAGGACACCGCCTTAACCCTGAACCCAGAATCAGGTCGTATACCGAAATCGCGGGGCGACATCCCGGAGCCCAAACTTCCAAGATCGGAAACTCCCCTGCCCCGGGACTATAGATTGGGTCAAGGTTTGGACTTAAATCTACCCACCCACCCAGATACAAACAATCTTTCCCACATTAGGCAAGTGCCCCAAGAGACAGTACATCACTATTGGGCCAGATTCCTCCTTGTAATGAACAAGGTCAAGGACTGTCGCGAGGAAGACGCAATTTCGTTCTTTTGCAACAATTGTACGGACAAGAGAGTCCTCAACGCCATAAGTCGCCATGACATAGCACACTTCGCTGACTTGGCGGCCATAGTACGGAAATATTGTGCGATGGAGAGTGCATGGAAAACCCAAACACAATTTTGGGATAATCGGGCTCTAACAAAACCCCCAGTCCGGACTAAAAGGGTGCACTCTCATAAGTCGCCCGACTCAATTACAAAGAAGCAAAATCCCACTACAGGGCGTGGAACCGTGTTGGAGGGATGGCTTAACGGGCCCTGCAAAATCCACAGTATTGCGGATGCCATATCAACACATAGCATTAGAGCATGTTGGGTACTCCGGCAGGTGGCCAAAAGCGGGGAGGATCTCCTCACCCAACATATCTCAGAACACCTTCCCACGTATAATAATACAGTATTAACGGTCTTCGAGACCTTCACCTCAAATAATAGGCGTAGGCGAGCACTCCGCAGCCTCGCCGAAGTCTGCCATGTGGCAGCAATAAATCCATGGAGCGAGACGGCTATTACCTTCAATGCCAGTGACGAACCTAAATTCCGAACAGCTCGAGCACCAGCCGCTTTGGTCCTCAGTCCAATTGTGGACGGCTTTCGGCTCACCAAGGTGCTCATGGACGGCGGCAGCGGATTAAACCTCATCTATGAGGAAACTCTCCAAAAATGGAAATAGATAGCAACCGCATTGAGCAAAGCAGTACGACCTTCCGAGGAATCATCCCTAGTTGGGAGGCACGTGTCGCTGGGAAAATCACACTTGATGTGGTATTCGGCACTCCGGAGAATTACAGGTCCGAAGAAATTACATTCGAAGTGGCCCCATTTAGTAGCGGGTACCACGCCCTTCTAGGGCGGGAGGCATTCACAATTTTTCAAGCCATACCCCATTACGGGTACATGAAGCTCAAAATGCCCGGACCTAATGGAATCATCACTCTAGTTAGTGATCCGGACATAGCACTCCGCGCCGAGAACAAAACAGCCACACTAGCCCTCAAGACATTATCCGAAGCCCTTGTGGCAGAGGAGTTAACCGCGCTGCGCTCCACGGTGGATAGGGACGACGTGATACTAGACAAAAGATCCAAGTCCACCTCCTTTAAACCAGCGGACGAAATAGTTAAATTCCAAGTCCATCCAACGGACCCCACAAAAAACAACATCCACTGGGGCACAATTAAACCCCGATGTAGACGCCGCACTACGGGAGTTTCTGCGCGAGAATTGGGACATATTTGCCTGGCATCCTTCAGACATGTCAGGAATCCCATGCAGATTGGCCGAGCATAGCCTTAATGTCCTAAAAGGATTCAAGCCGGTCAAGCAGACTCTTTGGCGTTTCTCTGAACCTAAGCGACTAGCCATGGGAGAAGAGCTAGCCAAGCTACTGGAGGCCGGATTTATTAGAGAAATAAAACATCCGGACTGGCTAGCAAACCTGGTGATGGTACCAAAGAAGGACAAATCCTAGCGCCTATGCGTCGACTTCAAAGACCTTAATAAGGCTTGCCCAGAGGATCCCTTTCCACTCCCTCGCATCGATCAAATCATCAACGCTACCGCAGGACACGAATCATTGTGCTTCCTCGACGCATATTTCGGTTACCACCAGATTAAGATGGCGGAGTTTGATCAAGCCGCAACGGCATTTATCACGCCATACGGCCCCTTCTGTTTTAACACAATGCCCTTCGGGCTCAAAAACGCTGGCGCAACATATCAGCGCATGATCCAGACATGTCTGGAAAAGCAGATCGGCAAGACTGTGGAGGCATATGTAGACGATGTGGTCATTAAAACCAGACACGTCGACTCTTTAATAGACGACTTGAGGCTCACGTTCACCAATCTCCAAACATATGACATTAAGCTCAATCCGGAAAAATGCGTTTTCGGCGTTCCCGGTGGAAAGCTCCTGGGCTTCATCGTCTCCAGTAGAGGAATTGAAGCAAATCCGGCCAAAATCCGAGCTCTGTCGCAGTTGGCTATCCCAACTGACCTCAAGCAAATCCAGAAATTGACTGGATGTGTGGCAGCTTTAAGCTGCTTTATCTCCCGATTAGGAGAAAAGGCACTTCCCCTTTTATTGCCTTCTTCGGCGCACCAAACACTTCTAGTGGACGGACGCAACCATGGCCGGACTGGAAGAAATAAAAGCCATCCTAGCCACCAACCCAATCTTGGCCGCGCCAACTATTGGTGAACCAATGCTATTATATATAGCAGAAACTCATCAAGTTGTAAGCGCAGTGCTCGTCGTCGAACGAGAGATGGACGGACATAAATTCCCACTTCAAAAGCCGGTATATTATGTATCCACCGACCTCACCCCATGCAAATCACGGTACCCACATTATCAAAAGATAGCATACGCGGTATTCATGGCTTCCCGGAAATTATGACACTACTTTCAAGAGTGTTCAATCACGGTGGCCTCCGAAGTACCACTCAATGACATAATAAACAACTGCGATGCTACGGGCCGGATTGCCAAATGGGCCATCGAGCTCCTCCCGTTCGACATAACATACAAACCACGGCATGCCATTAAGTCACAAGTATTGGCCGATTTCGTAGCCGAATGGACAGAAGCCGAACTCCCTAAAGAGCACGGCGCATACTCCAATTGGATCATGCACTTCGACGGCTCCAAAATGCTGGCTGGCCTGGGGGCTGGCATCGTCCTGACGTCCCCCACCGGAGATACAGTACAATACGTGCTCCAAATACTATATACAGACTCCAATAACACGGCCGAATATGAGGCCCTTCTACATGGTCTCTGGATGGCAGTCTCCATGGGTATTCAACGCCTGGAGGTGCGCAGGGACTCGAACCTCGCAATATCCCAAATAAATTGAGACTTCGATGCCAAGGATCCAAAAATGGCGGCATATCGCAACGCCGTCCTCAAAATGTCAGCTCGGTTCGAGGGGCTTGAATTCCACCATGTGGCTCAGGAAAACAACCAGGCGGCGGACATCCTCGCCCGTATTGGCGCTAAACGCGACCCTGTCCAACCGAACATCTTCCTGGAAAGATTGTTCAAACCATCCGTGGTATGGAAAGGGGACACTGGCAAAAATAGGCCGGACCCGGCCACAACCCCAGATAACGAACACTCTGACACAATCGGAGGTTCTGCCACCGAAATAACACCTTCAGCCCATGTGATAATGGTCGTCATCGCCCCGTGGACAGAACCATTCCTGGCCTACCTAACTAGGCAGGAACTACCTGAGGACCAAAATGAGGCACGCTGCATAGTGCGGCGATCTAAAGCCTACAAGGTCCACGAGGGAGAGCTTTATAAGAAGAGCACAACCGGAGTCCTTCAAAGGTGCATCTCCGAAGAATAAGGGCAGAAGCTTTTGGCAGAAATCCATGCCGGATTTGGCGGCCACCACGCCGCAGCCCGGGCCCTTGTAAGCAAGGCCTTCCGTACAGGTTTTTATTGGTCGACGGCCCGGGCAGATGCACAGCATCTGGTCCAACATTGTGTTGGTTGCCAGCTTTTTGCAAACCAAAGCCACATGCCACCTACCGCCCTCCAAACAATCCCCATTACTTGGCCCTTTGTGGTCTGGGTGCTTGATATGGTCGGACCCCTCAAAGGGGGGACCCATAAGAAAAAATACTTACTGGTCATGGTGGATAAATTCACCAAATGGATAGAAGCCAAACCTGTCAAAACGGCTGAATCCGGGCCGATGATAGACTTCATATCCGGTACACCGTTATGGCGTCCCCCACAGCATCATCACTGACAACAGCACAAACTTTAGAGTCGACGAGGTGAAACTTTGGTGCAGCAACATGGGCATTAAGCTTGATTATGCTTCTGTCTATCATCCGCAAACTAACAGTCAAGTCGAACGAGCAAATGGTCTTATCATGAGCGGCATTAAACCTAGATTAGTGTAGTCCTTAAAGGAATCAGACACGCATTGGGTAGAGGATCTCGACTCCGTACTATGGGGGCTGCGGACCACGCCAAATCGCACTACCGGATACACACTGTTTTTATGGTGTACGGCGCTGAGGCGGTGCTGCCTTGCGACATAATTCATGACTCACCTTGAGTGCGCATGTACGAAGAAAGAGAAACCGAGCTCGATCGGCAGGACAGTTTGGATGTCCTCGAGGAGGAGCACGACGTGGCAAAAGCTCGTTCCGCATTCTATCAGCAACAAGCTCGAAGGTATCAAAGCAGAGAAGTGCGGGCCAAAACCTATAACATTGGCGAACTAGTTCTACGCCTGTCGGAGAAGAAAAAGAACAAGCTCAAGCCCAAATGGGAAGGTCCCTTCATTATCGACCAGGTTCTGACCGGTGGAGCGTACCGTCTGCGGGACGCATCGGATAATCGACTCGAACCAAACCCATGGAACGCAGCCAGACTCCGAAGATTCTACGCCTAGCGCCGGACTCTATGTTTGTCTCCTTACCTCCGTCAATTTTTTGCACATCTGTTTTTCTCTCTCTCTCTCTCTCTCCTTCTCTTTTTTCTCTTCAAGGCCCATCAAGGCTATACTTGTTTCATGGTTACACACCCTTGACGTGTTAACCGCGCTCAATTTACCTGGGGGCTTCTTATACAGAAGCTTAATCTAATTACCTTTCCGGGCTTTATGCCCCACACATGTGTTATTCTTTCGCATGTACCTTTTTTCGCCATTATATGCATCGATATGACTTAAGTTTTGGCCAAGCTGGGTTGCCTGGCTCTTGTATTTATGCCCTACGTTCCCGTTAATTCGGCTAGGGCATAAGGGGAGCACCTCTGCGATTGTTACTGTCGGGTCAGCCGGATGTGTACCTCAGACTGGGTGAAGCCGAAAGCTAGCGTTCTTAAGGGAATATTTGGTTGGTGAATAAAAGATGAATATCATTTAATTTACTACCCGCCCCTAGATATTTTTAACCTGCGTTTCGCAGTTCAGACATGCACATTAGGGCATGCGTACCCAGGGAAAGGAACCCTTAATGGAACTATTCTCCCTGGAAGATGTTTCTTACTATCCATGTAATATAACATAGCTAGTTGGATACTTGTCTGTTCAAGCACTTATGACCCCTATGCCTGGTTTCCATGCATACCCTGGTTTTTACATAACCGAGTGGGTATTCGGATACACTCCGGACTATAGGGTCCAGAGGTCGAAGCGAAAAGGTCTGCCATGACAAATGATTTACAATCCAGCTAGGGATATTACACATGTCACTTGAAGTACACAGT
Organism: Triticum urartu; assembly: GCF_003073215.2. Taxonomy (NCBI): domain Eukaryota; kingdom Viridiplantae; phylum Streptophyta; class Magnoliopsida; order Poales; family Poaceae; genus Triticum; species Triticum urartu. The sequence continues at coordinate 564,381,052 of NC_053025.1, forward strand.
CACTAAGACTGATTAAATTCTTCTTCTATACCATCCAACAGGCTGTCTAGCCTACAATCCTGTTGGGAATACTTTGCGGCTAATTCTACTTGGTCATACACTAAACTGACAAGGATCTCCTTCCCATCAGGCCCCACAGGTCCGACCTCGGCCATGTGGTTTGGGTCCGCCTTGGTATATCGTGTCTTCACCATAGCCCAGGCTTCCCTTGCACCTTGTCGGCAGGCTGATATCTTCCATAATCGGAAGCGCCGCCGTGCTCCCTTGAGCTTCTCGATAAGCTCCCCCATGCCTCCTGGCGGGGACGCGGATGGCCACAAAGCTTGGGCAATAGCCTGCATCACCTACCGAACTTGTTCGTGCAGTTGTGAGAGCTCTGGTAGAAGATCACCTGAAGACCCGGGCATCTCCTCCGTGGGACGACCCGTCAGCATACCTGCAGACATAACGCTGTTAGCAAGCTTCTTTGCCGAACTCCTTTAAAAAGTTTGTTCAAGCACTTACTAAAAATGCCGCGTCGAAGCCGTTTATTCTCCTTCACAGAGTCCGCAAGCTGGGCTCAGACATCCTTCAGTTCCACGCCCAGCCGTATATTGGCATCTTGGAGATCATTCTTCTCCTACCGAACTCGCGTTAGCACGCGCTCGCCAGCATTTCGCTGCCGATCGTCACGTGCCGTATCCGCCTCCACGGCCTCCAGATTCACTCCGAGGCCACCTGCAACATCTATTATTAGGTGTACATACATGCCGCATACAACCTGGTACCCATATTCTTTGCAATAATCAAAAGTGTTATCAGGGGGACCCTTTTTGGACTCCTTCAATGCGGCAACAGTAGCTTCTAGCTGGGCCTTGCACTCGTCCAGCTCTTGAGACAATTGGGAATTCTTCTCCGTAAGAACCTACACAAATAATAATCCTTAAATCAGTTGCGTCAACTGTTTCAAGTCTCAGGGGCTACTGATACATATAATCATCAGATTTGCTTACCCGTATATCCCTTACATACTGGTCCGTGGCTCTGGCTAGACTATTTTGAGCGGCACGGATGTACGCGTCTCCAGAATTGTAGGCATCAAATGCCTCTGTTGAGAAACAAGCGTCACGGAGTACGGCCCGGCTACGCCTGTGATTCATGGCGCTCTCCACTTCTGAATTTGTAGCGGATATTCTATCTGCATCCTATGTAGGAGGAGCATCCGACGTCCACCCCATGTTGGCTTCCGCCTCTATGTCCGGCCCTGGAGCCCGACTGGTGGAGGCGTGATCGGCAGCCTCTCCGGATATAGTCCGGCGAGCGTTCTTTCTATTAAAGAAACATGGACGTCATTATATTTTGAGAAAGACGACAACCACGGAGCAAGGTTTTGTGTCATACCTGTTGGAAATATGCCCTAGAGGCAATAATAAATTATTTATTATTATTATATTTCATTGTTCATGATAATCATTTATTATCCATGCTAGAATTGTATTGATAGGAAACTCAGATACATGTGTGGATACATAGACAACACCATGTCCCTAGTAAGCCTCTAGTTGACTAGCTCGTTGATCAATAGATGGTTACGGTTTCCTGACCATGGACATTGGATGTCGTTGATAACGGGATCACATCATTAGGAGAATGATGTGGTGGACAAGACCCAATCCTAAGCCTAGCACAAGATCGTGTAGTTCGTTTGCTAAAGTTTTTCTAATGTCAAGTATCATTTCCTTAGACCATGAGATTGTGCAACTCCCAGATACCGTAGGAGTGCTTTGGGTGTGCCAAACGTCACAACGTAACTGGGTGGCTATAAAGGTACACTACAGGTATCTCCGAAAGTGTCTGTTGGGTTGGCATGAATCGAGACTGGGATTTGTCACTCCGTGTAAACGAAGAGGTATCTCTGGGCCCACTCGGTAGGACATCATCATAATGTGCACAATGTGATCAAGGAGTTGATCACGGGATGATGTGTTACGGAACGAGTAAAGAGACTTGCTGGTAACGAGATTGAACAAGGTATCGGGATACCGACGATCGAATCTCGGGCAAGTATCGTACCGCTAGACAAAGGGAATTGTATACGGGATTGATTGAATCCTTGACATCGTGGTTCATCCGATGAGATCATCATGCAGCATGTGGGAGCCAACATGGGTATCCAGATCCAGCTGTTGGTTATTGACCGGAGAGTTGTCTCGGCCATGTCTGCATGACTCCCGAGCCCGTAGGGTCTACACACTTAAGGTTCGATGACGCTAGGGTTATAGGGAAAGTATGTACGCGGTTACCGAATGTTGTTCGGAGTCCCGGATGAGATCCCGGACGTCACGAGGAGTTCCGTAATGGTCCGGAGGTAAAGATTGATATATAGGAAGTATGGTTTTGGCCACCGGAAGTGTTCAGGGCATCACCGGTAGTGTACCGGGACCACCGGAGGGGTCCGGGGGTCCACCAGGTGGGGCCACCAGCCCCGGAGGCCTACATGGGCCAATAGTGGGAAGGGACCAGCCCCTAGGTGGGCTGGGGCGCCTCCCACCAAGGCCAAAGGCGCCTCCAAGAGGGGAAGAGGGCAAACCCTAGGGCAGATGGGCCCTAAGGCCCACCCTAGGTGCGCCTCCCCCTCTCCCCCTTGTGGCCGCCACCCTAGATGGGATCTAGGGCTGCCACACCCCTTGGGGTGGGAACCCTAGGTGGGGGCGCAGCCCTCCCTCTCCCCCTATATATAGTGGAGGCAAAGGGGAAGCCCAACAGATGATTCAATCTCCCTGTTGGCGCAGCCCTACCCCTCTCCCTCCTCGTCTCTCATAGTGCTTGGCGAAGGCCTGCTGGAGTCCCGCGCTCCTCCACCACCACCACGCCGTCGTGCTGCTGCTGGACGGAGTCTTCCCCAACCTCTCCCTCTCCCCTTGCTGGATCAAGGCATGGGAGACGTCACCGGGCTGCACGTGTGTTGAACGCGGAGGTGCCGTCCGTTCGGCACTAGGATCATCGGTGATTTGGATCACGACGAGTACGACTCCATCAACCCGTTCACTTGAACGCTTCCGCTTAGCGATCTACAAGGGTATGTAGATGCACACTCCTTCCCCTCGTTGCTTGATTACTCCATAGATTGATCTTGGTGATGCGTAGAAAATTTTGAATTTCTGCTACGTTCCCCAACAATACCTTTGCGCCGGCGTCTCCGTCCTAACCGCCTTCCAGGAGCCCGTGGAGGAACGGATGAATTGGAAATCCAAGTCCCCTTAGTAAGTAAGGGACAAGGCACACCCGCTCCCCCTTGGAGGGGCTGGGGAAGCTCTCCGCTTGCTCCCCGCCATTATAGGTGGCGAGCCCGGCTCGGACGGGGACCAAATACACTGGAGGGAGAAATCCCTGGGTCTGCAGCTCTACTAGACGACTTTGCGGGATGGAACGCCTCTCCCAATCACTGGTCTTAGGTCTACGGGGGCGAGAGGAGGAGCTGCGGTGGTCGGCCATGATGGAATGGATTTTTTCTGAGTGCGCTCCGATGGATTCTCGCTGGGGGAGGAGGGTGTGGATTGGATCTAAGAATCCCCATCCCTTTAATAGGCAATTTATTTACCTGGCTAGGGGGGCGAATGTAAAAACGCCCTGGCTCCTCACATTCGCTCGACGCGTGGAAGATGGCACTTATTGGGCATAGAAGCCAAGAAGTCCGACATTTATGGGAGCCGGACACTACTTAACAGATATTCAAGATTTTGAGAAGAACCCGCCTTGCAATGCCGAAGAAAATACTGCACGCCGGACTCATCGTCATCGAAGCCTGGTTCAGGGGCTAATGAGGGGGTCCTGGATTAGGGGGTCTCCGGACAGCCAGACTATATCCTTTGGCCGGACTGTTGGACTATGAAGATACAAGATTGAAGACTTCGTCCCGTGTCCGGATGGGACTCTACTTGGCGTGGAAGGCAAGCTAGGCAATACGGATATGTATATCTCCTCCTTTGTAACCGACCTTGTGTAACCCTAGCCCCCTCCAGTGTCTATATAAACCGGAGGGTTTTAGTCCGTAGGACAACATACAATCATACCATAGGCTAGCTTCTAGGGTTTAGCCTCTCTGATCTCGTGGTAGATCAACTCTTGTACTAGTCATTATCAAGAACAATCAAGTAGGACGTAGGGTATTACCTCCATCAAGACGGCCCGAACCTGGGTAAACATCGTGTCCCCTGCCTCCTGTTACCATCCGCCTTAGACGCACAGTTCGGGGCCCCCTACCCGAGATCCGCCGGTTTTGACACCGACATTGGTGCTTTCATTGAAACTTCACTAATATTGATGCCAATGCCGCCTATGAAATCTTAGAGGGAATTTTAGGAATTCCACCTCAAAAGAAGGGGTTTCCTTTTACCCCCGAGGGAGCTCAAATGTTGAACAAACTTGGTGATTTTCATAAGCATATGGTCGAAATAAAAAAAATATAATGAACCCCTCAAACACGTCAATGGTAGTATCAATCGCATGAATGCCTTGATAACTCTTTGTAATAAGCGATTGGATATTCTGGATCTTAAGATGGTTTCTTTTCCGGAGAATTTAGGGAAGCGTAAACAGCCTCCCGGGTTTGAGAAAACCCTTACAAAATTGCCAAAACTTCGGAAGACAAAACTTCGACCCTTGCTTTATGCCTAGCTAAGGGCGTAAAACTATAGCGCTTGTTGGGAGGCAACCTAATGAATAACATTTAGTTTTGCTTTTTGCTTCCTGTTTTTGAGTGTTAGCACAATTATGCTACTGTTATGATTGTGTTTTTTGTGTTTTAATTAGTGTTTGTGCCAAGTAAAGCCTTTAGGATCTTCTTGGGCAATAGTTGTTTGATCTTGCTGAAAAAACAAAAAGTTTTACGCTCACAAAAATAATTTTCATTTTTTACCAGAGAGCGATAAAATACCCATTCCAATTGCCGTAGATCAATATACAAATTTCTCAGGTCATCCTAATTTTTCAGAATTTTTTGAGTTACAGAAGTACTCGAAATAGTCATATTGCTACAGACTATTCTGTTTTGATAGATTCTATTTTCTTTGTGTTGTGTGCTTATGTTGATGGCTCTATGTTTTCTTTGATGAGTTTTTGCTATAGAAAAGTTGGAATACAGTAGATATAATACAAAAACAAAATATGAATTGGTTTCATTCAGCACTTATAGTAGTGATTTATTATTCTTATACTAACGGATCTCACGAAGGCTTTGTTGAGTTTTGTGTGATTGAAGTTTTCAAGTTTTGGGTTATCTTACAATGGATGAAGGAAGGATGTCAGAGCCTAAGCTTGGGGATGTCCTGGCATCCCAAGCTATTATCCAAGAATGAGCAACCAACTAAGCTTGGGGATGCCCCCGAGTGGCATCCCTGCTTTCTTCCAATAACTATCGGTATTTTACTCGAGACTATATTTTTATTCGTCACATGATATGTGTTTTGCTTAGAGCGTCTTGTATGATATGTGTCTCTACTTGTTTTATTTTGTGTTTTAAGTCATCAATCCTTGCTGGACACACCTATTGGAGAGAGCCAAAACTATATCTTGACTTGTTAGAATTGCTCTCTATGCTTCACTTAAGTTTTTTTATGAGCAATGGAGTCGCTCTAGTGCTTCACTTATATCTTTTTGAGGACGGTGTGCTTTGTTATTTTTAAAGAAATTCTCTCTTTCTTCACTTAGATTTATATGAGAGTTAGTAAAAGTTTGAAGAAATTCTCTCTCACTTCACTTAAATTATTTTGAGAGAAAGAAAATTTGTTATGCTCATGATCTTCACTTATATTTGTTTGAGCTTATGAAAAGCAACACATGAATATTAGTCCCAAAGTGATAGATATCCCAGAAGGATAAAGAAAAAAAAAGAAAAACTGTCATGATGATCATTGGACAAAATAAACTTGATTCTTAGTAATATTTTTGAGATATGATGATGTGATATGTGAGTCATCTTGATGAGTAATTATGCTTTAGTAATAATATTGGTGTTAAGGTTTGTGATTCCCTATGCATGCACGAAAGTCAATAATCATGCAATGAAATTATATCCTACTTGTGGTGCATTATTTGGTGTTAATTATGCTTAATGCTTGCTTATGAGATTATTCGTTTCTTAGTTGGTCGCTTCTCAATCTTTTTGCTAGCCTTCATTTTGCACTAAGTATGACCTCTACTTGTGCATCCAAAATCCTTTAAACCAGTTTTGCCACACGAGTCCACTATATCTACCTATATGTGGCATTCTTTTGCCGTTCTAAGAAAATTTGCGTGTGCCATCTCTAATTTTCAAAATAAACTTCTCTTTTGTGTGTTTGTTTCGCTCGCGGAGCGGTGAGGGGTGGCTAATATTTTCCATGCTAGATGTGTTATTCTCAAGATGAGTGTTTATTCACTTGTCATTGCACGAGAGTAAGGCAAAGGTATTAGGGATGCCCAATACCGAAATGAAAAAACAAATGAATTTACTTTATGTTGTCAAATAATAAATTCCTTGGAAAGTGTTGGTATGGAGGGCAACCGTGGATACGGCTAGCCATGGAAAGTGAAACTTATGGTGGAAAAAGGAATAAACTTTATTTTCTGTTTGGGAACCGCCTATGATATATCTATGCATGGAAAGTATTGGGAACTCTAAGTCGTTTTCGTTGGTGGGATGGATACACCTCCCAAAATGTTTTTATCTCAAAATTTTCGCTTTGAGCTCTGGCACCTCTACAAATCCCTACTTCCCTCTGCGAAGTGCCAATCTTTTACTTTATGCAATTTTTATTTTGAGTCTCCATCTTCTCTTATAAAAGCACCAACTAGGAGGCAATATGATCATGCTTAAGTATTGGGTGTAGTTAATATTCGAGTGTGTTTCATGAATGGATCAATGTTTGAGCATGATGGGCTAGGGATAACTTATTTTAGCGTTGATATTTTGAAAGACATGGTTGCTTGTTGATATGCTTGAGTATCAAAATTATTATGTCAAAACTAGACTATTGCTTTGAATCACATAAGAGTCCAAATGTCCATGCTAGAAAGAAAAGAATATGTTATGACATGATGAACAACACTCCACTTCAAAAATTCTGTTTTTATCACTTACCTACTCGAGGACGAGTAGGAGTTAAGCTTGGGGATGCTGATACGTCTCCAACGTATCTATAATTTTTTTATTGTTCCACCTGTTTTATTATCAATCTTGGATGTTTTATAATCATTTTATATCATTTTTTGGGTACTAACCTATTGACATAGTGCCAAGTGTCAGTTGTTGTTTTTTCCATGTTTTTTGCATCGCAGAAAATCAATATCAAACGGAGTCCAAATGCCACGAAACTTTACGGAGATTTTTATGGACCAGAAGGAAGATGTTGGGCCCTGGTTGCACCTGGGGGAGTCCCGAGGAGGGGACAACCCACCAGGGTGCGCCAGGAGGCCCAGGCGCGCCCTGGTGGGTTGTGCCCACCTCGGGTGCCCCCTGGACCGCCTCTTTGCTCTATAAATACCCCAAAAATTCCAGAACCCTAGGGGAGTCGATGAAATATTAATCCAGCCTCCGTAGAGTCCAGAACCACCAGATCCAATCTAGACACCATCACGGAGGGGTTCACCACTTTCATTGGTGCCTCTCCGATGATGCGTGAGTAGTTCTTTGTAGACCTTCGGGTCCGTAGTTAGTAGCTAGATGGCTTTATATATATATATATATATATATATATATATATATATATATATATATATATATATCTTGATTATCAATACAATGGTCTCTTAGAGATCCATATGATGTAACTCTTTTGTGGTGTGTTTGTTGGGATCGATGAACTTTGAGTTTATGATCACATCTTTCTTTTTATATCCATGAAAGTATTTGAGTTTCTTTGATCTCTTTTATGCATGATCTCCTATAGCCTCGCATTTATTCTCCGATATTTGGGTTTTGTTTGGCCAACTTGATCTATTTATATTGCAATGGGAAGAGGTGCCCGGTAGTGGGTTCGATCTTACGGTGCTTGATCCCAGTGATAGAAAGGGAACCGACACGTATGTATCGTTGCTACTAAGGATAAAAAGATGGGATCTATATCTACCACCATAGATAAACGGATCTCGTCTACATCATGTCATCGTTCTTATTGCATTACTCTGTTTTTCCATGAACTTAATACACTAGATGCTTGCTGGATAACAGTCGATGTGTGGAGTAATAGTAGTAGATGCAGGCAGGAGTCGGTCTAGTAATCTTGGACGTGATGCCTATGTAATGATCATTGCCTAGATATCTTCATAATTATTTGAGGTTCTAGCAATTGCCCAACAGTAATTTGTTTACCCACCATTTGCTATTTTTCTCGAGAGAAGCCTCTAGTGAAACCTACGGCCTCCGGGTCTTCTTTCTCATATATTTGCCTTTGCGATCTATTTTTCTCTTGCTTTTATTTTCAGATCTTTTAAACCAAAAATACAAAAATACTTTGCTGCACTTTATTTTATTTGTGATCTATTTATTTAATCTATCACAACTTTCTCCCGTCCACGCACCGTTTGAGGCGCCGTTACCGGAAAGGGATTGACAACCCCTTTAACACGTCGGGTTGCGAGTTGTTGTTATTTGTGTGCAGGGGCTGTTTACGTTGTGTTGCTTGGTTCTCCTACTGATTCGATAACCATGGTTTCATATCTAAGGGAAATACCTACCGCCGCTGTGCTGCATCATCCCTTCCTCTTTGGGGAAATACCGACGTAGCTTCAAGCGACATCAAGTTAATTCCTCTACATCATGTCATGTTACTTAATGCGTTACTCCGTTCTTTATGAACTTAATACTCTAGATGCATGTTGGATAGCGGTCGGTGTGTGGAGTAACAATAGTAGATGCAGAATCGTTTCGGTATACTTGACACAGACATGATGCCTATATTCATGATCATTGCTTTAGATATCGACATAACTTTGCGCTTTTCTATCTGTTGCTCGGCAATAATTTGTTCACCCACCGTAATGTAATCTTCTATTTTCCATCATATAATCTTCTATTTTCCATCACATAAGTTTCTGAGCTACAGTTTTAGTTTCCGATTTACTTCCTTTGCAATCTTTTACTTTCCGATCTATAAACCAAAAATACCAAAAATATTTACTTTACCATTTATCTATCTCTATCAGATCTCACTTTTGCAAGTAACTGTGAAGGGATTGACAACCCCTTTATCGTGTTGGGTGCAAGTTGTTTGATTGATTGTGCAGGTATTCAGTGACTTGTGCGTTATCTCCTACTGGATTGATTCCTTGGTTCTAAAAACTGAGGGAAATACTTACTCTAGTTTGCTGCATCACCCTTTCCTCTTCAATGGAAAAACCAACGCAAGCTCAAGAAGTAGCAGGAATAATTTCTGGCACAGTTGCCAGGGAGATCTACGCCAACGCAAGCAGCAGCTCTGGGCGGTGGTCCGATGGGTCTTTGTGGTCTGGTTGTGGTCGTCATTGGTGGAATAGAGGCCAGTAGTGTCTGTTGTCACCTATCTTCAAAGGCAACAAGTGTGGATCCCCTTCCAGCAGTGGTGGACTCAGCTGATGACATGCTCCATCATCACGGCTCGGCTAGTTTGGATTTCATTCTTGGGGCATGGTGATATTGAAAGGATTGGTATGGTCGACTAGAATGGGGGTGAATAGGCAACTAACAAGTTTTAACTTTGTTTGCAAATTTTAGGATCAATAATAAAATAGGTTGACTAGATGTGCAACTAGGTGGACAACCTATATGACAAGCACAACAAACCACAATTGCAAGCTAAAAAGTAAACACAAGATAATAAGCTTGCTTAAAGTAAAGGATATAAGTAACTTCAAGTGGAGACAAGGATGTGTTTCTGAAGTTCCCTCATTTGGGGGTTGTACATATCCGTTGGAGGGGTGTGGAGTCAGGATGCTCCCCAATAGCCACAATGAATCACCCTATTCTCCTCACGCCCTCTCACGATGCAAAGTGTCGTGAATCAACTAGTGGTGTCGTGAAGGCGGTGATTGGAACCTTTACAAACAAGGTTGGGGCTATGTCCACAACTTAAGTGGAGGCTTCCCACACCACCATGAAGCTTCACCATAATGGAATGTGGCTCCACGGTGACCTCTTCCGTCTAGGATGCCCAAACACCAGATTGTAACAAGTTGATGAAGATGAACGAGTCAGGGGAACACAAATCGATTTGGTAGGAATGTCGATCTGGTGAATCTCCTCCACTCATCAAAGTTTTTGAGAGTTTGTGTGGATGGGTATGGGAGATAGTCATTGCACAAGCACACCTCCGGGCACCCGGACCAAACCGAGGAAATGCGGTCTACCACGGGCACTCGGGGGTCAGAGCCCAGGCACCCTAGCAGAACAACTTCTGGGCACGGGGGAGAGCCGGTTACCCAGGAGTCGAGGACCCCGGGCAACCGGACTAGCCACAACGCATACTCCGGGCACCCGCGGGGTCTAGGGACCCCGGGCACTCGGACAAGGCCGAGCCTAGGTGATTTCCTCTTGTGCCTTTGGGTACCCAAGGTCGAAGGACTCTGGGCACCCGGACCTTAGGGTGGATCTCTATTTACTTTGAGAAACCCTTCCAATGAGAGTGGAATATTTGGAGAAATATTATATGTGGAATTTGGTTGAGTTCCCAAACTCCCTAATCTCCGCAACCCATCTTAATAATACGGATTCTCATACAACACAAAAAGTAACCAAAACCCATTCTGGGCCTCTGAAGAACACCATCTTTTGCCCTTTTGAGTAGATGGGGTTACCGGTGTCAGCAAACCAATGAGATATATCAATGTCGTGAGATAAACTAGACAACTGACATAACTTCTCACAAATCATATTGTAATCGACACCAACGTTGTAATTGAGTGGCAATTGCACTTTCAGAGATCCCCGCTTGGCTAGCTGTTGCTGACAGCGACGATACCTGCGGCATCGTGTCCTCCTTGCGGGCGTTGCCATGGCACTAACCATTCCCCTCCTTGCGTTCTAGGGAAAACCTTTCTTTGTTTTGTCGTATCAAGTTGTGCGGCGTTATGACATCATTTCTTTCTTGAAGGCGATGCCTTGGCTACTCGCTGAGTCCTGAGTGTTGGAGTTGGCATATCTCGGTGTATGGGTGCCTCCCAGTGTTGGAAATATGACCTAGAGGCAATAATAAAGTTGTTATTATCATATTTCGTAGTTCTTGAGAAGTGTTTATTCTCCATGCTATAATTGTGTTAACCATAAACTCAAATACATGTGTGGATACATAAACAAACAATGTGTCCCTAGTGAGCCTCGACTAGACTAGATCGTTGATTAAAGATGGTTAAGGTTTCCAAACCATAGACATGAGTTGTCATTTAATAATGGGATCACATCATTAGGACAATGATGTGATGGGCAGACACAATCATAAGCTTAGTATCTCATAGTGTCACTAAGTTCAAATTGATATTACTTTGTTAATGTCAAGTACGTATTTCTTAGACCATGGTATCATGCCACTCCCTAATACCGGAATAATTCTTTGTGGGTATCAACCATCACTTTGTAAATGGGTGATCATTAAGGTGCTCTTTAGGTATTTCGAAAGGTACTACTCAGTTACATGGATCAAGATTGGGATTTTTCACTTCATGTGACAATGAGATATCTTAGGGCCCTCTCAGCAATTCAACACCCAAAGTAGCTTGCAAGCATATGCCTAATGTGTTTAGTCATAGGGATATTGTATTACAGAATGAGTAAAGAGAACTTGTCGGTAACGAGATCGAACTAGGTATGGTGATACCAACGATCGAATCTCGGGCAAGTAAAATATCACGAGCCAAAGGGAATGGAATATGGGATTGTTTCAACCATCGACATTGTGGTTCAAACAGATAAGAATCTTAGTTGAATATGTGGGAGTCATTATAGGAATCTAGGTCCTGCTATTGGTTATTGATCGTAGAGGTGTCTCGATCATGTTCGCATGTTCTCGAACTCGTAGGGTCACACACTTAACGTTTGGTAATGCTAGGGTAGCAATGGGATATTCATAATTGTGAGACCAAATATATTTGGGAGTCTCGGATTAGATTAAAGATATCACGAGGGGCTTCAGAATGGTCCAGAGATAAAGTTTCATATAGGGAAAGTGGTTTTCAGCGTTCGTGAAAATGTTTGGGATTTTTCGATATTATACCAGGAAGGTTCTAGAAGGTTCTGGAGTGGGGCCCACCTACATGGAGGGAAGTACATCGACGTGGCTAGTGGGGCAAGGCCCCACACCCCTGGTCCAGGCGCACCAATATCCCCCCTAAATGGAATAGGATCATATCTCGAAGGGATAAGATCAAGATGCTTAAAAAGGGGGGATCGCGATCGGTGGGGAAGGAAAGGAGGTGATTTCCTCCCCCCCCCTTGGCCGCTAGCCCTAGGGGCTTGGAGGAGGGGGCTTGAGGGGAGGCGCAGGGGCAACAACCTATCCAACCCTAGGCGCCTCTCGCCTTGCTACTCCACCTCTTCCTCCGTAGCCGCTGGCGAAGCCCTGCCGGAGCTCCACCATAAACTTCACCATCACGCAGTCGTGCCAGCCTAGATCCCATCTACCTGTCCATCTCCCTTGCCGAATCAAGAAGAAGGAGACATCACTGAGCCATACATGTGCATATCTCGGAGGTGCCGTTCGTGCAGTGCTAGATCGGATTGGATCATGAAGAGAGTACGACTACGCCAACCACGTTCGTTAGAACATTTCCGCTATCAGTCTACATGGGTATGTAGACACTCTCGCACTCGTTGCTAGCATCAAGTAGATTAGATCTTGGGTGGATTCGTAGGAATATTTTTTCCATGCAATAATTCCCTTCACTCGGGTCATGGGCCTCCAGGGTACAATGTATGCCATCGCCGATGCTTCTGACGTGTCTTCTTCCGCAGGTCCGGCTAGGTCTTGCCGCCCACTTGCCAATTCTATGTGCAACATGGGTGGTTGTTGCCACGGATTGGATGTGTTTTGCATTGGTAGTGACATGGCTTGGTTGTTCTGTGCCTTGCACTAGCGGAGCTACATGCACCCCCCCCCCTCGCGCACAGCCTGGACAAATGTGTGAAGACAATTCAATAGGAAGTTTTATTTAGAAAAAAATAGTCTAGTTTTGCCTCCCCCCTAAGAAAACTGATATTGTCTCATTAGCCCCCCCCCCCCCCCCCTCCCAAATCAATCTTGCATAGCTCCGCCACTGGTGCCTTGTTGGCTGGAGATCCGGCAAGAGGAGACCCCTTGTTTTCTTTGATAGTAGCTGTGGTTCTAATCCCAAGGATTTACATGGGGTTATCGGTGTTGGCGTTGTATTTGTGCAGTTGTACCGGCTGATTGGCCCTTCTTCTATAAAATGATGACACATCTTTCCATAGTGTATTCTAGAAAAATAGATTTAACAGCTTACAGCCAAATGTTTTCTGTACGACCGAGTAGCAGCCGGTGGGTGTCCAACCTAGCATTTTTTTTTAAATTCAAAAACCTTGCAACTGCCCTAAACTCTCAAGCATGTATATATAATATATTTCTGGAAACTATTTTTGATTATCCCCGGCCTCTACAGCGTTGCGACGCACACTTCTAGAAACTATGACGAGAGCACAAATGTTAACAAAGTGTCGCGGTCTATTTCTAAAGCATACCAGCGTAGAATCATATAGGCCACCTCACCAATGAAGGAGGGTGTAGGGGATTCCCATTTCTGGAGATTTGAGGGAGAGCATGCACGGCCAAGATGGCCTTTATAGGTAATCTACACCATGAAACCTGCTTTGCCCTGCCATTAGCCTGGCAAATGTATTTTATGCTGCCAATCATTCCAAGTTTAGTGCCACTTGATCCCCTAATTAGACTAGCATAAGTGCCCCTTCGTGTAGCTTAGCTTCAAGGGTGGTGACACACAAGGCTCCATGAGCTTGCTTTTCTCCAAACACCATAAAATTTGCCTGCTGGGCCCACCAGCCAGTGAAGCACCATGCATCTCGTTGGCATCTGGTCAAGCTAGCGTGCCCTGGTCTCAAGAAGAGTGGCCTAGCCCTGCCTTGGAGAAGGGAGCAATGCGCACAACAAGTAGCCAAGGCTGTACTTTTGGATTGATTAATCAACATAGGAACCGGTCTAATCCCAGGTTGGACCAGTGCAGTGCCAGAGATTAATTAGTGCTGCTGCTACGTGCAGAGGTGTGCAGGGACAAAGATTAATAGCTTGGCCATGATTGGGGCAGCGAGAATCTGCATCGCCCTAGGCGGCGTGTTGCTACTGTTTCCAGGTCGGGTTTTCCTGGATGGTCATGATCAGCGTGAGCCCTGCTGGAACAGAGACCCATAACAAATCTGCTTGGGTCGCAGGCCAACTTTTGTCTCTCGGAGCTGCCATGCCAATCGCCAATGGCGTGCGTCCGTGGGAGCGGATTAAACTAGGCTTGAGCCTGGCGGAAAGGATGGGCGTGTGCGCGGCTTTTGGCGCGGTCGTGATCTCTTGGTTCCAGGATTATGATGCTAACTGTTAATTATTCAGTCTTCAGACGGATTGGCCTAGTTCAGGCACAAGAACAATGGTGGTACTACTAGTACTCCTGCGCGCCGTCTGAGCAAATGATCGTCGGAAGTCGAGGGCACGTGGTTGGCACCGAGGTTCTCTTCGTCATTCCCGTAATATCATTCCTCGAAGATTTCTATTTCTGTGCACTTAGAGATACCATGAAATGTACTTACTGGATTTCGTACTGTCAATGCACCTGCAAGTCAGTGAGGCATTGTGTGAGTGACAAGGAACATATTCTGAATTATTTCTAGTTCCTGTAAGAAGGGTTCAGTTCAGAGATTCAGCGCCACGGTAACTTTGGGTCGTTTCATTTTTACTGCATGGAATGGATGGAGGCCGTATCTGGTGACTGTTCTCCACAGTCGTCGTGTACGGGGCCGATATGAAACCGCCGCGTCCTTTCGGCTGCAGAGGCCGGAGCCAAAACCGGTCAGTCAAGATGGCAGGAGAAGAATCAACGTCCGGTCGGTTTTACCGCTGAGATCACCTATTATCTCCCGTGTCTGTACCCAAGATCTCGCGGTCCGTCCGCCGTCCTCCGGCGAGCACGTGCCCAGCAACAAAGGCTGCTGCTGCTGCTGCAAGTGTTAACTTCCCGGCTAGTACTGCCGTCGTGAACAGACCAGGACCGGCAAGAGGGTTGATTCG
The DNA here is from genome assembly GCF_003073215.2 of Triticum urartu. NCBI lineage: Eukaryota > Viridiplantae > Streptophyta > Magnoliopsida > Poales > Poaceae > Triticum > Triticum urartu. Next base: position 564,396,282 of record NC_053025.1, read on the forward strand.
GAAAGGACGCGAGGGAGAGGACCGGTCCAGGGGTGGCGCAGGGGCGCCACGCTCGATCGGCCGGCGGCGAGCAGGCGCGCTCTGCAATCGGGTTGCCCCGGCGGTCGACGACGTGGCTTCTTCATGATTAGCTGATCACGAGTACGACTAGGGAAGCGGTGGACGGTGGTAGAAGAACTCGGTCAGTTGATCGACCCACACGGGAATCGCCGCCTCCCCTCTCCACGGCATGGACGTAGAGCTTCGGAGGCAACGGGTTGGTTTGTGTTGAAGTTTATCCTGTCAAAAAAATGGCGAGCCAAAATTTTGGTTGAGTTTTCATTGATCCATGAGTTAGCCAACATTGGCTAAAAACAAAGCAACCTCAATACCAATCTAACGCCCGATATTGGTTGAGCTTTCATTGATCTCCATAGCGAACGACTCGCCAGATTTGAGGCTACCCCCGAGCGAACGAAACGTTGGCCCTCTCCGAAGTGTTGGCTGCAGTGGAATTCAAGCACGACACCTAGTTGGCCCAAGCAGCGTGCGGGAAAACGAACTAGACTCCAGATTCGAACTCCAACCCTCAAGGATTATTTCAAGTTCTAGTGACCAACCGGGACAGGTACCTTGTTGTAAAATGGACCCGGTTGACTACTTTTTTTTGAAGAAAAAGTCATAAAAAATCTGATACAAAAATACACAAAGGAAACCTAAATTTATAACTTGCCATGCTCTAAATAATTAAACTGTGATGCTATATTATACTTCCTCATAAGGGTTGAGTCTCTTATTTTGGATGGAGGGAGTATGTAACTGGCCAAAAGTTATTAGGTGGCAAAACATAGAACAAGTGACATGGACTAGATGATACATGAAACTGGCCAAACTTTATGAATTTTTAAATATGTCACATGGCAAAAGAAACATATCAAGTTTTTAGATGGCAAATTTCTCACTTTTTGGTGTATAAGACATGGCGATTTTTGGAAAAAGATTCTAATAGTAGGATGATTTTTTTTACATATTGTTTTATAATAATCTAATAAAAAGTTTTTACTACACTGGCAAAATTAGAATTTTTCTCCTGGTCACAATGCAAATTCATAGCAAATTTTGGTTCTTCTTGTAATTCTCCCATAAAACAAATAGTCTCATGAAAAAAATATAACATTAAAAAGTCACATGAAAACAAAATTTACAATGGGATGTTCAAAAAACAAATTTGCCCATGGTGTACAAAAAAGAATTTAGAATGGTTTGTTTCAACAACCATGATGTGTTCCATAAAAACTGACCATGGTGCAAAAAATGATTTTCCATGGTACCGAAAATAAATTAGCCATGGAAAAAATATATAAATGTGACATGATAGAAGAACAAAAAACAATATACCATGGGTTGTTCAATAAAATTGCCGTGACGCCCCCCCCCCCCCCTCAATGGCCCAAAAAGTAAATTTGCCACGGTCTATAAAGTAAAATTGTCATGGTCCAGAAAGTAAATTTGCCAAGTCCATGTGGCAAATATAAGGTATAGTTGCCATCATCCTTAAGGTAATTTTGCCATGGCCCTTAAAGTAAATTTGCCATGTTCCAAGAAAAAAGGAAAAAAATGTGATTGTCATTTGCCATGGTTTGGAAAAAGAAGAAATCTTTTGAAATTGCTATGTGACAGTAACAAAGGAAATTCAAAGTTGCCTTGTGTGTCGAATGAAATTCTTAGAGTTTTCATGTGAGCAATAAATGTGTTCTAACCATTGCCATGTTTTGGAAAAAAGTGTTTCAAAATTGGCATGTGATCACAAAAACCATTGTCATGAGTGGAGATAAAAATCCTAGAGTTTGCCATGTGAGCATGTAAAAATAATTTATAAATTTGCCATATGTTGGATTATTATTCATAAATTTGCCATGTTCAAATATTGACATGGTATGTAAAAAATGGTTGAGGTAAAGAGAATTTGTCATTCTATCTACAATGAAAATGCCATGATTCAAAAAATGGTATTAGTGGCAAAATGTGTGTAAGTTTGCTAATGATGGCAAATACAGTGCAAAATTGCCATGATGCATAGAAACCAATTACCATTGAAAAACACACATCTTAAAATCATCACGGAGACATTGAAAACATAAATTGCCGTTGGGACACATTAAAATTTGCCATTTTGTTATTTTGAAATTATAAAAAGTTATGATGGTAAAAAATGCAAACTTAATTGCCCCGTGAGAACAACAAATTCATAGAGTTTACCATGTGAGCACTAAAAAATTGTATAATTGCCATGTGTTTGTAAATGAATTCTAAATTTTCCATGTTCAAATAATTGACATAAATTTACAAAAAAATGTTTGTGGTAAAGAGAAATTGCCATGCTATCTACAATTAAAATTCCATGATACACAAGAAATAAACTTGCCATGATTGTAAAACAATGGTAATAGTGGCAAAATGTGTGTAAGTTTGCCATGATGGCCAAAACTGTGTAAAATTGTCATGATGAATAGTAACCAATTACCACGGCAAAACGCATCTCAATTCATCACGGAGACATTCAAAATTTAAATTGTCATGGGTACACATCATAATTTGAATGAAATATTGCCATGTTTAGGGGAAAAAGATAATACTCTGAATTTGTCGTGCGAATATTATAGATGTATTTGAAAACATAAGGGGTAACACTTGTAGATGAAGTATCTAACGATCAACTTGAAATTTTACCATAGCAAAGATGTATCTAAATGACAGTAATTTGCTTAATTATTTCTCTCTTTTTCCAGTCTTTTTCCTTTGTAGTACTACTCCTGGTAGTTTTATTCTGTTGTGATGTGCTGAGAGTATTTAAGTTTCAGAATAAATTTTAAATCTCTCATTCACACATCCTCTGGTTGATATACTCCGATCCTACAATTACCCACTCTCACATTGAGACTTGGCGCATACTTCACCGGTACGTCCAAACCCGTGTGAGGACTCCCTCTTGTTCTCCTATACATAAACACCTCATCGCATCAAAAGAGCGACCATACCTACCTACCATGACATTTTCATAGTCATTTCGAATATATCTCCTTGCACGACCATCATACTACATTACATGATGAGAGACATGTTCTTGTTGTCATTTTCTTTGCATGATCGTAGTATGGCTATCATGGTATTTTTATGGTTTGCGCATTTTTGATCTGTATGCTACGACGGATCATTACACATCGTGGTACACTGCCAGAGACATTTCACATAGAGTTTTCCTCATGTTATTGATATTGAATTAGACTTACATTCAGTTGAAGCGAGTCAATAAATTTTTTATTTTTCATCATTGTATGATGTTGCTTCTACCGGAAAAAGAGATCAAATAAAAGATGGACCACGAAGGTCCCACACAAAAAAAGTAAAATGTGAGGAAGAGAGAAGATCAACACCACTATCCTTTCAAGTATACTGAAAATGCTTTAAAGTAGCATTACTTCATGCATTATAGAGTAGAAAGTTTTCATGAGCTTCATGTTTGATACTAGTGGGGAACCTACATTATAGAACTTGGCTTGTGTATTCCAATGATGAACATCCTCAAATGCTTGAGGTATTCATGAGCAAACAAGTTGTAAGCACCCCCACTTAATCCATAGGAGAGCTTTCACATGCTCTTAGCTTTGTATGCATCCTAGTTGCATGACGATCCCTAATCCTTGCTTTACCAACAATTATAAGGAATTCACCATTGCCTAATGGTTAGCTATGTTGATGCAAGATTTTCTTTGTTTTTTACTTCTTAAAACCCCAATCAATATTCTATTTCCTGATTAATTGCGAGGCATAGGCTTGTGCTCAACTTGCATAGGTAGTTGAGCGGTTGACTAACGTAGATGGAAGATCTTGCTATTGTGCGTGGTATGCCTTGGGTTGGTGTTTTTGAAGCAATCGGTAATGCATAACATCTTTTTATCTATGGCGGATATTACTTTGTTCATAACATAATTTTGATATGCTCTCTAAACCTTTGGCAATGATAATTCGGACTTCACAAAAAATCTTCTTTCTTAACCTCCATGGAAATGGAATTAGAAGGATGTCATGTAATACTCCCTGCTAGTTAACCTTTGCTTGCTCGCACAAAAAACATGGATTCACTTTTGGACATGGTTTCAGTGTAAGCTTTATAGTTACCAACAATGTGCTTGGATAGTCAAGCTTGTTACTTGAGGACGAGCAAGGCTCAAGCATGGGAAGATTGATGACTCTAAATTTACACATTTTCAGAGTTCATTTGTTGCATGTTATCTCCATATATAATGTCCCACTGAACCAAACATATGTCCATTATGCATGATTTCTTGTTTTCACTCTTTCCATTGTCACTAATGCAGAACCGGGCTATTGCACCGGTTCGTAAGGGCCTTTAGTGCCGATTCTGTAACCGGCACTAAAGGGTGGGGACTAAAGGTCCCCCCCCTTTAGTACCAGTTCGGCACGAACCGCCACTAAAGTGCCACCACGTGGCACATTCCAGGGCCGGGTGCGGGGAGACCTTTAGTACCGGTTGGTACCACCAACCGGTACTAAATGTTTGTGGTGGTTTTGGTTTTATTTTTTGTTTTTCCTTTAATATTGTGTTTTCAATTTAATTTAGAGATTGTTTTTACATTATAATGAGTTGTTAAATCATTAGGTGAAAGTACCGCAGATTAGTTTCAACTGGATGCATGGAGCTAGCTAAGTGATCATGGATATGGCATATACTTGATCACTTAGCTAGCTCCATGCATCCAGTTGAAACTAATCTGCGGTTTCTTTCATAAATGAAATAATAACTCATCATCATATTAATATAAAAACTCTTGCATCATATCATACCAACAACAGTATACTAGCTAGCTAAAAATCATCATATATAGTCGTCATTATCACTATTTAATCATCATAGTCGTTACTGCTATCTAATCACCACCAACACTAGCTTAAAGAAGAAACACTCACTTGTACCAGAAGCAAAGATATCATCGAGTTTAACACATGGTCATGAGACTAAGTTCAGGATCGATGAAGAACACGGACATGAGAGGACAAGTACTAAGAGCATGCTAATCACTCATGCTGCTCTCTCTCGGGTAAAATAGCATAGAACATGTATAGCTCTCCTGATTTATCATATTGGAGCATGCAGATGAACTTGTCTCCTAATCGTGGGTTGCGCTTCTGTTTGCTGCCCCCTACTACTTCTCTGCGATCATTCACAATTTTGCTCCAGTCTTTCACTATTAAGCATTCCGTTGTAGAAATCCTGAATGCACTCATGTGCAATGTAGGATATCTTGGCCATAAGCTAACCATTGACATGCGACCTTTAGTCTCGATCCACTGAGGCACAACTGTCATCGGGAGTCCCTATTGAAGAACATCGCGTATAGTAACATTACTTAGCAATGAAGTTTAGCTTGAAAAATAATGTATGAAAAAGATGCACTGAGGACAAATAGTAAAAATCTTACCATCTTTCCTAAATAGATGGGACCGTAGTTCAATACGATCACTATTGGTTGCACATTTTGAGTACTAAGATTTTCAAATTCAGGAAAATAATTTCTCTTGACATCATCAAGATCCCCAAGCCATGATACATAATGACTTATCTCCTCGCAGTTTAGTTCAGCCCCTGGACAGTGGACGGTATTGTCTACCAAGCACTGGACATGTTTGCTTCAATGGAAATAAGCTGTCAATAGAAATTAGTTGTCGACTATTTTTGAATAAAAAATATCGAAGACATAAATATGGTTGAGAAACTCACATAATAGTAGTACTGGGAGCGTCTGGACATCGACCCAAATGTCTCTATTACCTTCAATATCATCTTTGGGACGAATATCAAAGGTGATAAACATATCAGGCTCAAATGCATAAGCCTTGCATAGTGCTTGCCAAGTTTTGCATTCAAAATAAGTGTAGGTGTATGCATTATATAATTTGACGTTGAAGGTATAACCATGCTCGATCTTCAAGTAAACTCTCTTTACCACCATAGTTTTATTAGGACTGAAACCTATCTTATCCAAGACAAAAATTCTTGCATGGCAGGGGATACGCTAGTAGAATAGTGAAAATTTAAAATTATGAGTTGAAGCAAATGAAGCATAAGTCATGCTTAATTACGGAAAAAGACTTGTCGTTGTGACTTACTGTATCCACTTCGAAGGTCTCATCCAGCTTGATGCTAAAGCGCCTATCATCAACTAAGAAATTTTTGTCGCACAGGCCGTGTTCTTCTTCGTAGTATTCGCACATAACGAAATTGTTTTCGTCGTCATACGACATTTCCTATGTTCATAGTTGAAACATTAATTGATAAACACTTACTAGCTAGCTAGTTCTATATTAATTCAACTAAGCACTTACTAAAAAAAACTAGTTCAATTAACTTTCTTACTAAAAATAAAGTAGCTAGTTCTATATATAGTAAATTTAATATATCTAACATTTGACATTAATATATCTAATTCATCTATAACTATAAAAGTATTAAGAACTAACTCATCTAACATTAATATCTAACATTTGACATTAATATCTAACATATATTTCTATCTAATTCATCTAACATTTGACATTAATCTAACATTTATATAAACTAAAAGTATATATAAAAACAAAAAACAAAAAAATCATTAACAAAAAACAGAAAAAATCATGCTTAATTACGGGGGTGGGCTGGGGCGGCGCGGCGGGGGCGGGCTGGGGCGGCGACGGCGGAGGGAGACGACGGCGACGGGGGCGGGCTGGGGCGGCGACGGGGACGGGCTGGGGCGGCGACGACGGCGACGGGGACGGGCTTGGGCGCGACGGGCTCGGCTACGTACGGGGCACGCGCGACAGGGGCGAAGACGAAGCAGATGAACTGAAACCAACTGAAATTTTCGTAAGTGCTATATATATGAGAGGCCATTAGTACCGGTTGGTGCCATTAGTACCGGTTGGTGCCACAACCCGGTACTAAAGGTCAAATTTGGCCAGACCAAGCGGCGGGAAGCGACCCCCTTTAGTACCGGGTGGTAGCACCAACCGGTACTAAAGACCCCCCCCCTTTAGTACCGGTTGGAGCCATGAACTGGTACTAAAGTGTGTGTGCTCCCACCTCACGATGCAGAAAGTTTAGCCCCACCTCACCGGGCGAAGGGCAGTCGCACTAGTTTATAAACCCAGCCGCGACTGCTCCATCGAACTCCTCTGTAAGCAGGCTTCTGGGCCTAACTATGGCGCATTGGCCTGTGAGCCTGCTGGCCCTGGTGGGCCTAAATTTCCACGCCCAAGGCCTAGCAGGCCCACTGGATAGCGCTCCAACAATTTTTTATATAGTTTTTTTCTTTTCTGCTTTATTTATTTTCTTCTATTTATTTCTGAGTAGTTTTTTATATAGTTTTTTTCTTTTCTGCTTTATTTATTTTTTTCTTCTATTTTTTTCTGAGTAGTTTTTTATATAGTTTTTTTTCTTTTCTGCTTTATTTATTTTCTTCTATTTATTTCTGACTAGTTTTTTCTTTTTTGCTTTATTTATTTTCTTCTATTTATTTCTGACTAGTTTTTTTTCTTTTTTGCTTTATTTATTTTCTTCTATTTATTTCTAACTAGTTTTTTATATAGTTTTTTATTTTCTACTTTATTTATTTTCTTCTATTTATTTCTGAGTAGTTTTTTTTCTTTTTTTCTTTATTTATTTTCTTCTATTTATTTCCGAGTAAGTTTTTTATATAGTTTTTTCTTTTCTGTTTTATTTATTTTCTTCTATTTATTTCTGAGTACTTTTTATATAGTTTTTTGCACATGCCATGTGGATGAAATGATGATACCATGTCAAGTTTTAACCTTTTCAGAGTTCATATGTAGTGCTTTTCAATTTCAGGGTCATTTAGCTCAAAACAAATCAGTAAATGCATCAAAAATATCAAATTATGTCAGAAAGGGTTGAAAGTTGACGACGTGGCTTTGAATGATGCATAATGAACGCACAAAAAGTCTAGAGTTGTAATAAGTTATTAAAATTTTGAATAGCCGGTGTAACAGATGAGTTTTCGTCCGAAACCCTGATACTTCGAAAGAGAGTGTCCAGTTTGTACACAAAGTGCATCCAGTTTTTGCCGTAACTATCTCTACTTTTTTGCACATGCCATGTGGGTGAAACAATGATACCATGCCAAGTTTCAACCTTTTTAGAGTTCATATGTAGCGCTTTTCAATTTCAGGGTCATTTAGCTCAAAACAAATCAGTAAATGCATCAAAAATATCAAATTATGTCAGAAAGGGTTGAAATTTGACGACGTGGCTTTGAATGATGCATAATGAACGCACAAAAAGTCTGGAGTTGTAATACGTTACTAAAATTTTGAATAGCCGGTGTAACAGATGAGTTTTCGTCCGAAAGCCTGATACTTCGAAAGAGAGTGTCCAGTTTGTACACGAAGTGCATCCAGTTTTTGCCGTAACCTTCTCTACTTTTTTGCACATGCCATGTGGGTGAAATGATGATACCATGCCAAGTTTCAACCTTTTCAGAGTTCATATGTAGTGCTTTTCAATTTCAAGGTCATTTAGCTCAAAACAAATCAGTAAATGCATCAAAAATATCAAATTATGTCAGAAAGGGTTGAAAGTTGACGACGTGGCTTTGAATGGTGCATAATGAACGCAAAAAAGTCCAGAGTTGTAATAAGTTATTGAAATTTTGAATAGCCAGTGTAACAGATGAGTTTTCGTCCGAAACCCTGATACTTCGAAAGAGAGCGTCCAGTGTGTACACGAAGTGCATCCAGTTTTCGTTGTAACCATCTCTACTTTTTTGCATATTCCATGTAGGTGAAATGATGATACCGTGCAAAGTTTCAACCTTTTCAGAGGCCATTTGTAGTGCTCTTTAATTTCAGGGTCATTTAGCTCAAAACAAATCAGTAAATGCATCAAAAATATCAAATTATGTCAGAAAGGGTTGAATGTTGACGACGTGGCTTTGAATGGTGCATAATGAACGCAAAAAGTCCGGAGTTGTAATAAGTTATTAAAATTTTGAATAGCCGGTGTAACAGATGAGTTTTCGTCTGAAAGCCTGATATTTCGAAAGAGAGTGTCCAGTTTGTACACGAAGTGCATCCAGTTTTTGCCGTAACCATCTCTACTTTTTTGCACATGCCATGTCGGTGAAATGATGATACCATGCCAAGTTTCAATATTTTCAGAGTTCATTTGTAGTGCTTTTCAATTTCAGGGTCATTTAGCTCAAAACAAATCAGTAAATGCATCAAAAATATCAAATTATGACAGAAAGGGTTGAAAGTTGACGACGTGGCTTTGAATGGTGCATAATGAACGCAAAAAGTCCGGAGTTGTAATAAGTTATTAAAATTTTGAATAGCCGGTGTAACAGATGAGTTTTCGTCCGAAACCCTGATACTTCGAAAGAGAGTGTCCAGTCTGTGCACAAAGTGCATCCAGTTTTTGCTGTAACCATCTCTACTTTTTTGCACCGGTTCGTAAAGAAATATAAGAGCATTTAGATTACTAAAATAGTACCCTAAATGCTCTTATATTTCTTTATAGAGAAATACATCAAAAATACATTGATCATCAATGATCTTTTTGTGTATAATCTGAATTGACAATATGAGTCCTCACCGATTTAGAAACCGGAGAAAACTCATATTGTGGCTACAAATTATACACATAGAGTTCAATGAAGACCAAGTGGTTGTGATAGTTTGACAAGTAACATATTTAAGGGTGTAAAACCCTGTTAGCGGAGCGAGGTGGGACTAAAAAACCAATGCAACTAAAAACCTCTAGTATCGGTTTGTCGTAAGAACCAATACTAAAGATGCTAGTGGGGCCCCATCCAGACCATGGCGTGCCACAACCTATTTAGTACCGGTTTGTGGCACGAACCAGTACTATAGGTTTGCCACGAACCGCTACTAATTTGCTCTGACCGCCTAGCCGTTCGAACCGGCGTAATGGCAACATTAGTGCCGGTTTTGTTACAAACCAGTACTAATGTGCTTCACATTAGGCCATTTTTCTACTAGTGTGTGAGCATTGCATAGTTTGTGGTTTTATTTAGTTTTTATTAATTTGCTTTGTTTCGTTGTGTCTATGGTGTTTTAGACAACCTAGGACCAAGAACGCTAAAAAGGCAATGGATGGGTTCAATATGAAGGACTTCCACGCACCAGACTTAGAAATTTGGGATCAAAAAAATGTTATTTTTACAAAGTGCTCCAAATCACAATCTAACACCACGTGTGCATCAACGTCGTTCATAAGATTCCAACGAGTCCAAGAACGTCAAAATACGAGTTCATGTGAAGAAATGACGACCATTATACCGTAAGAGTCTAGAGCGTTCGACGGCGCACGATACAAGCGCTCATACTAACGCTCGTACCACTTCCTGACAAGCCCGAAAAGGCTTATATCATATGGGATCCTTTACCGATTTCATACCCCTCTGTTCCCATGACTTCCGTGGCCATCAAGGGATGTTTCAGGAAGGGATTTGGCTCATCTAAAGCCCTTGGATCAAAGAAGAAAAGTTACATCTGCTAACTCCCATAGGAGTTGTTAGGGTTCCCTAAAGAGGAAGGGTGAAACAGAACAACAAAAAAGTATTTCCCTTAGTTAAAAACCAAGGTTATCAATCCAGCAGGAGTTCTCCCAAGCTAGGAACGTGAGAAACACCTGCGCACAGACAACCAAAAACTTGCACCCAACACTTCAAGAGGGTTGTCAAGCCCCTTGTCCTGCAAGTTACAAGATTAAATGCAAATGATATAGATAGATAGTAGCAAAGTAGCACAGAAAATAAAATGATAAATTGTACAGAAGAATTCAATAATGGAGAATAGACCAAGGGACTATAGGTTCACTAGTGGCATCTCTCTCAAAAACAACAAGTAGCATGCTAAACAAATGACAGTTGGGCAATTGACTGAATTGCAATATTCATGACTATGAACATTCATGGCATAATCTCATATAGACATTACATTCATGGTATTTGTAAGTGCATATTAATATTCATGACTATGATCATTCATGGTATTTCTAAGTGCATAATCTCATATAGATACTACATCCGTGATAAGTAGCACGCTAAAGATTCAATTGATTTTAATGAACAATCTCACAATAAAGTGATAATTCATCATGTTCCAATGAACACACCACGTACATCGAATTGATCCCGATCATGTAAGAAGGCTCATGGGAACATGGTATTGAAGATCAAAAGATAGAGAACCATCCAACTACTAGTATGGATGCTAAGGTCCTAATGGAACTACTCACACATGGTCATGGAGGCAGCAAGGTTGATGAAGATGGCTCTCAAAATGGCTTCCCCCTCCGGCGGAGCTCAGGAAGAGGCCTCCAGATGGGATCTTCGCGAAATAGGAACTTGTGGCGGCGATAAAATTCTTCTGAAAATATGGCAGAGGGTTTCACTATTTATAGGGAATTACAGTGGTGGAATCAGGTCAAGGTGGTGCAGGGGGGCCCACACGGCCAGGTGACTGAAGGAAATATGCCCTAGAGGCAATAATAAAGTTGTTATTTATATTTACTTATATCATGATAAATGTTTATTATTCATGCTAGAATTGTATTAAACTGGAAACTTAGTACATGTGTGAATACATAGACAAACAGAGTGTCCCTAGTATGCCTCTACTTGACTGGCTCGTTACTCAAAGATGGCTATGTTTCCTGACCATAGACATGTGTTGTCATTTGATGAACGGGATCACATCATTATAGAATGATGTGATGGACAAGACCCATCAGTTAGCTTAGCATTATGATCGTTTAGTTTTATTGCTATTGCTTTCTTCATGACTTATACATATTCCTCTGACTATGAGATTATGCAACTCCCGAATACCGGAGGAACACCTTGTGTGCTATCAAACATCACAACGTAACTGGGTGATTATAAAGATGCTCTACAGATGTCTCCAAAGGTGTTTGTTGAGTTGGCATAGATCGAGATTAGGATTTGTCACTCCGAGTATCGGAGAGGTATCTCTGGGCCCTCTCGGCAATGTGACTAATGAGTTAGTTGCGGGATGATGCATTACGGAACGAGTAAAGAGACTTGCCGGTAAAGATATTGAACTAGGTATGATGATACCGACGATCGAATCTCGGGCAAGTAACATACCGATGACAAAGGGAATGACGTATGTTGTTATGCGGTTTGACCGATAAAGATCTTCGTAGAATATGTAGGAACCAATATGAGCATCCAGGTTCCGCTATTGGTTATTGACTGGAGATGTCTCTCAGTCATATATACATAGTTCTCGAACACGTAGGGTCCGCACGCTTAACGTTCAATGACGATTTGTATTATGAGTTGTGTGTTTTGGTGACCGAAGTTTGTTCGGAGTCCCGGATGAGATCACGGACATGATAAGGAATCTCGAAATGGTCGAGAGGTAAAGATTGATATAATGGAAGGTTATATTCGGACATCGGAATGATTCCGAGTGATTCGGATATTTTTTTGAGTGTCGAGGGGTTACCGAAACCCCCTTGGGGAATAATGGGCCTTAGTGGGCTTTAGTGGAGAAGAGATAAGGGCCACAAGGGGTGGCCGCCCCCCACCCATGGCAGTCCGAATTGGACTAAGGAGAGGGGGCGGTGCCCCCTTTCCCTTTCCCTCTCCCTCTCCTTCCTATTCCCTCCGGTGGAGAAAGGAAACGGGGGGATCCTACTTGGACTACGAGTCCAAATAGGACTCCCCCCATGGTGCACCCCTCTTGGCCGTCGGCCTCCTCCTCCCCCCTTTATATACGGGGGCGGGGGGCACCCCAAAGACACATCAATTGTTCTCTTAGCCGTGTGCGGTGCCCCCCTCCATAGTTTACTTCTCCGGTCATAGCGTCGTAGTGCTTAGGCGAAGCCCTGCGTGGATCACATCACCATCACCACACCGTCGTGCTGATGGAACTATCCCTCGACCCTCTGCTGGATCAAGAGTTCGAGGGACGTCATCGAGTTGTATGTGTGCTGAACATGGAGGTACCGTACGTTCGGTACTTGATCGATTGAATCATGAAGAAGTTCGACTACATCAACCGCGTTAAGCTAACGCTTTTGCTTTCGGTCTACGAGGGTATGTGGACACACTCTCCCCCTCTCATTGCTATGCATCTCCTAGATAGATCTTGTGTGATCGTAGGAAATATTTTGAAATGGCATGCTACGTTCCCTAACAGTGACATGCCCCCTAGGGCGTGTGGCCATACCATGTGGACCCCTGGCAGTTCCTCTCGATCTCTCCCGAAGCTTGTCGTGTTTCTTGTTGCCAAAAAATCGTATTACATTGGTAAGTGATTTTGACCCCCGTAGATATTGATTCTTTTGTGAAACCAAAAACAAGCAAAAACAAGAATTAACACTGAGCACTAAACTAATAGGTTAGTCCAGATAATAGGGAGCAACGGAGAAATATCGTGTTCATGTGGAAACCCTTAATCATCATTATAGAAACCAGAGTGGGAACACACCGGTGGTTGCATGTGTGATACGTGATTGTCGCGGATTTGCATGTATATTTAGTTGCCTCCGCCCACGCGTAATGCTATCAAGTGGATTAGTGATATGCACGTAGAGCTACGCTTCTGGATGTGTTGTCAGGATCATACTTGTGGTGATGACTCTGGATCTCTCGAGAACACTTTACTACTCAAGCACCGCTGACTCTGGATCTCTCGAGACCATTTACTACTCAAGAACTGCTCTACTAGTTTAGGAACTGCGTAAGTGATGACGTAGTTGCGGGATTTGTAGTGCCTTCTTATTCGCTCCTGTGAGAGCGACAAACCTTACTTACCGCGACATTGCTAAAAATCCCTTTGCACTTGCAGGACATCAGACGTCTAGGGTTTCCACCCATACCACTGATAACCCACAAGTATAGGGGATCGTAACAGTTTTCGAGGGTAAAGTATTCAACCCAAATATATTGACTCGACACAAGGGGAGCCAAAGAATACTCTCAAGTATTACCAGCTGAGTTGTCAATTCAACCACACCTGGAAACTTAATATCTGCAGCAAAGTATTTAGTAGCAAAGTAATATGATAATAGTGGTAAAGGTAGCAAAAGGTAACAGGAGTAAAAGTAATGTTTTTGGTATTTTGTAGTGATGATAGCAATAGCAACGGGAAAGTAAATAAGCGAAGAACAATATGTGGAAAGCTCGTAGGCAATGGATCGGTGATAGAGAATTATGCCGGATGCGGTTCATCATGTAACAGTCATAACCTAGGGTGACACAGAGCTAGCTCCAGTTCATTGATATAATGTAGGCATGTATTCCAAACATAGTCATACGTGCTTATGGAAAAGAACTTGCATGACATCTTTTGTCCTACCCTCCCGTGGCAGTGGGGTCCTTACGGAAACTAAGGGATATTAAGGCCTCCTTTTAATAGAGTACCGGAACAAAGCATTAACACATAGTGAATACATGAACTCCTCAAACTACGGTCATCACCGGTAAGTATCCCGATTATTGTCACTTCGGGGTTAACGGATCATAACACATAATAGGTGACTATAGACTTGCAAGATATGATCAAGAACACTCATATATTAATGAAAACATAATAGGTTCAGATCTGAAATCATGGCACTCGGGCCCTAGTGACAAGCATTAAGCATAGCAAAGTCATAGCAACATCAATCTCAGAACATAGTGGATACTAGGGATCAAACCCTAACAAAACTAACTCTATTACATGATAGATCCCATCCAACCCATCATCGTCCAGCAAGCCTACGATGGAATTACTCACGCACGGTGGTGAGCATCATGAGATTGGTGATGGAGGATGGTTGATGATGATGATGGCGACGGATTCCCCTCTCCGGAGCCCCGAACGGACTCCAGATCAGCCCTCCCGAGAGGTTTTAGGGCTTGGCGGCGGCTCCGTATCATAAAACGCGATGAATTCTTCTCTCTGATTTTTCTCTCCCCGAAACACAATATATAGAGTTGGAGTTGGAGTCGGAGAGGCACCAGGGGGCCCACGAGGTAGGGGGGCGTGCCCCCCACCCTCGTGGAGAGGTGGTGGGCCCCCTGGCCTTCATCTTTTGTAGGTATTTTTTACATTTTCCAAAAAGTTGCTCCGTGAAGTTTCAGGTCATTCCGAGAACGTTTGTTTCTGCACATAAATAACACCATGGTAATTCTGCTGAAAACAGCGTCAGTCCGGGTTAGTTGCATTCAAATCATGCAAGTTAGAGTCCAAAACAAGGGCAAAAGTGTTTGGAGAAGTAGATATGACGGAGACGTATCAACTCCCCCAAGCTTAAACCTTTGCTTGTCCTCAAGCAATTCAGTTGGCAAACTAAAAGTGATAAAGAAAAACTTTTGCAAACTCTGTTTGCTCTTGTTGTTGTAAATATGTAAAGCCAGCATTCAAGTTTTCAGCAAAGATTATAACTAACCACGTTCGCAATAACGCTTAGGTATCAAGTTTACTCATATCAATGGCATAATCAACTAGCGAGCAATAATGATAAATCTCGGATGACAACACTTTCTCAAAACAATCATAATATGATATAACAAGGTGGTATCTCGCTAGCCCTTTCTGAGACCGCAAAACATAAATGCAGAGCACCTTTAAAGACCAAGGACTGACTAGACATTGTAATTCATGGTAAAAGATATCTAGTCGAGTCATACTCAATGTAAACTAACAGTAATGAATGCAAATGACATCGGTGCTCTCCAACTGGTGCTTTTTAATAAGAGGATGATGACTCAGCATAAAAGTAAATGGATAGGCCCTTCGCAGAGGGAAGCAGGGATTTGTAGAGGTGCCAGAGCTCGGTTTTGAAACAGAGGTGAATAATATGTTGAGCGGTATACTTTCGTTGTCAACATAACAACCAAGAGATGGCGATATCTTCCATGCTACACACATTATAAGCGGTTCCCAAACAGAATGGTAAAGTTTATACTCCCCCTTCCACCAACGAGCATCAATCCATGGCTTGCTCGAAACAACGAGTGCCTCCAACTAACAAGAGTCCCAGGGGGAGTTTTGTTTGCAATTATTTTGATTTAGTTTGCATAAAGCATGGGACTGGGCATCCCGGTGACCATCCCTTTATCTCGTGAGTGAGGAACGGAGTCCACTCCTCTTGAGAATAACCCACCTAACATGGAAGATACAAACAACCCTAGTTGATACATGAGCTATTCGAGCATACAAAACAAGATAGTTATTTGAAGGTTTAGAGTTTGGCACATACAAATTTACTTGGAACGGCAGGTAGATACCATATATAGGTAGGTATAGTGGACTCATGTGGAATAACTTTGGGGTTTAAGGGATTGGATGCAGAAGCAGTATTCCCGCTTAGTACAGGTGAAGGCTAGCAAAAGACTGGGAAGCGACCAGCTAGAGAGCGACAACAGTCATGAACATGCATTAAAATTAATCAACATCGAATGCAAGCATGAGTAGGATATAATCCACCATGAACATAAATATCATGAAGGCTATGTTGATTTTGTTTCAACTACATGCGTGAACATGTGCCAAGTCAAGTCACTTAAATCATTCAGAGGAGGATACCACCCTATCATACCACATCATAACCATTTCAATAGCATGTTGGCACGCAAGGTAAACCATT